>NC_041394.2:180791923-180954423 GCF_900747795.2 Erpetoichthys calabaricus
TGTACTTGCTGCTCCATCACCTAATAGCATGTTTTGTTTAATGAAACATCAATATCTAGCTCTGTTTATGTGATAGTGTCTTTTTTGGTGGGGAAAGAAGCTTTACTTGAACAAATTGGAGTACTTGATGTGTGGTTAAAGAATTAAATATTTTTCAATAGACTTGAATGCGATTTTCAGTTTTCTTATTGCTGCAAATGAATGTTTATACTATTTGGAGCAATTAGCATGGGGAATAGCTGCCTGATTTACTATAAAAACTGTTTGGATGCTGACTGGGAGGCAAAGGGAAAAAAGCAAGGGCTCTGAAAGCATTGTTTGATAATTCAGTCACCATGGAGCCTTGTTACTATGAAAGAGGAATGTATTCCAGTTCACTGGAACGTCACATTTATTGAGCATAATGGCTGGTGCAAACCCACAGTCCATTTGTTGCTGACCAATTGTGTCCTGCTGGGCCTCAAAAGACTATCATCTCTGTATGAAAGGAAAACTGCCTTTGGTTGCATATGCTTAACTTAAATCTGTTCATCATGTAAAAGATATGTTTTAAACTGTTATCAGCAGGGCTAATTCACAAGTAAGTTGCTGTTTTAATTTCCTCACCACATACAACTAAATAACCAAATGTTGGAGATGAATTTAAACATCTGTCAGATATAACAATAACAAAGAAAAATTTCAAGAAATTCATACAAAAATAACACATTTCATTCCAAGTAACATAGTAATTTTCCATCCTTGATGCTTTTATTTGGTTTTGTAGGTTTCTCAAATCTTCTTGAAGCCGTTAGTTCACAAATACAGGGTTTAGTGTTCAGATCAATTATAAAATCAAAATGTCTGAGTGTATGCCTTCTGTATGAAGCAGAGACCATTCCTTCACATGGAATATTGCTGCAGCCTTGTATTTGTAAATCCTACCCCTCTGATAGTGCTACATGTTTAATATTGCACTGAATATTTAAAGTCCCTGCAATTTGTTTAGTCCAGGATTTATCAAATCAATACAATTGCAAATTACCTTTTAGTACTAGGGTGTTATCCATTATGGATGCAATGAGAAATCAAGCAAAATGACACCTTTTATTGGCTAACTAACAAGATTACATTATGCAAGCTTTCGAGGTAGCTCAGGCCTCTTCTGAGCTGCCTCAAAAGCTTGCATATTGTAATCTTGTTAGTTAGCCAACAAAAGATGTGATTTTGCTTGACTTCTCAAATCACCTTTTATTAAAAGAAATCCTGAGCAGAAAATAGTCTCTGGTACCATTCAGACCTCATGTCGCAGTCTTCAAAAAGACCTTTTTTAGGCATTTAGACTATTTCCTGCTACTCAAAAAAGGAGAACGTTTTAGCACCCAACTCATTCATTTTACATTGAGGTTGGAGGTGTATCCACTGCTCTTGACAAGAATACACAGTACAGCCTCTTGGCAAAATGAGGCTGTACTGTGTATTATTTTACAAAACAACAAATGCACATGGTACCATATTACAAGAGGCATGCTTTTCTTAAATATGTGGCCTTGGGTTACAGGTTAAGCCAAGGTTAATGAATAATCTTTCACTGTATTTGATTGTTTTGCATGTTAGTGAATGTCACATGACTGAAATTGGAGTTACTAATGATAAATGGGAAGCAAATAATTTGATGTCCTCTCTTGAAGGTTTGTTTTTAAACTTTTCTTTATGCAAATTAGAATAGTTTATAAAGAAGACATTTCTTTGTGCTATATTGTGTATTTTTATTCTTATAAAAGTTTGCATAGCCAGTCAGGTTCCATTTAGGCCCCATTGACTAGATGATGGACAGTCTCACCAATTGTGCTTAATCTTTTTTTAATTCAGTCAGGTTGTTTGCTTATGTGCCTTTTATCAACATGATGGCTAGGTATTGGTCTGAAATAAGCCTTAAGTTTGTATTCTAGGCATGAACCGCTTACTATGCATTATGTCTATCTTTGCATAGGATTTTCTACCAAGATTCCTGGAGATTTGCAGTTTAGTTACTTTGGCAATTCGGAATTGGTCCATTGGTTATAAGTGTGTCCTGCATTAGTATGATCTCCTAATAAAGGTTTGTTTCTGTCTTTAACCTCTTATGTGCTAATCATCGCTTCACTTTGCCACTGGTGGAATTTTTCTTTAGTAGTACCTGATTTGTTGGTTGACTTTCATGTACCCGCCTCTTTCACCTGTTGCCAAAACACTTCAGTTGGCCTGAAATTTGAAGTAGACTTGGCTAGTCCAACTCCTATGGTTTCTTCTTCTTAATTCATTTGTTTGATTATTAGTTGAGCCCATCTTCAGCTTCACTTCATTTCATGGGTAAAGGTCCAAGTATTTACCTTCAGAATATTCTCTGCACCCCTGCACAGAATAAAGCATGTTTAGAAATTGGATGGATGGATGGACTAAATTATAGTTTCTTTCATGATTACAAGTCATCCAGCTTCTGGGATGGAATAGTTTCCACAAACTCTATTTACTCCCACCACCAGTGAAGATAACGTTATAGTAGAGTATGCCGTGTTGGGTTTTAGGTTGCCAGTTTATGGTATATGGCTGTGTGTGCTTTTAATGTTAGAGCAGAGGTTTCTCCTAGCTATCCTCTTACGAATGCTGTTTATTATTTTGGTGCCTTGTATTGTGAGAGTATGCCATAAGACCTTAATTGCAGCAAAAGGGGTCTCCCAAGCTCTGCACTTGGATTTGTTTGGGCATCCTTTAAGCGTTTTCTTATATATTGTAGTATAGTTTTAAAGTAGAGTCACTGAATTCTGAAATTGTCTCAGTCTGCAGACTGTGTTACAACATTCTACATATGGAGCACTTGAAGAGTTTGAGATCTTTTTACATCATATTATTGTTTATGATACTGAAAAGAGTGGCTCAGAGCAGAGTGACTAGATATACAGTACCCTTTATTCAGTAGAGGACCTCGTTAACTTTGTTCCATTCATTAGTTTTTTAATTAGTTTGCTTGGTATGCAATTGATTTTGCACCCATGGTTATGACCTTGTCAGTGACCTACACTTGCACAAGAGACGACAATTAATTACTTTTTTCTTTTAGTTAATGCTCCTGTCTGATTGCTGCCAATGTGCTGTTTGCATGCTTTACACACATCTGTGTGTATTTTGGTTTTCCTCTCACATCTTAACATGTGTATAAAGGCAATGTGACTGATTCTAAATTGATCCTGCAGATGTGAGGAGGTACCCTCCAGAGTAGTGGTGGCTTGTAAACTGATCTCATATGAGTGTGGTTGTCTGAGTGGGCTCTGTAGTGGACTAGTTTCCAACCCAGTGCTCAACAATGACAGGATAGGTTCCATGATCCAGAATTGGATTAAGTGGGTGTCTTGGTGTGCCTGATCTGCAATTTTTTTAAATAGTAGATGCCTGTATTTTAATTATATTTTGCCCAGACAGACAAGATGAACTTAATTGACAGTACCTGTAATCTATCGCCTTAAAACATCTGTTTTGACAGTTTGCTACAGGGTATGTTGATTATGTTATCACTTGGAAACAAAACCGCTAACCAGTCAAAAAAGTATAATAGCCTATGTCACAATGCCCAAATCATGAAACAGTATCTCAAAACCATATCACAAATCCCATATCGTACTTTACAAAGATGTGGAATTTTAATATAAATATAGCTTTTCGCTTGTCCGATTGGGGGGAAAGAAGAGAGAGCGATGACGAAAAGGACCAGAGAGGGCAAAGGCAATGTCAGAAGAGGAGACCAAGACAACCGTTTCATATGACCATCAGCGAAAGCATCATAAAAAACACTGACTGCTGAATCAAAATCCACCCCAGGACAAAATTCCAATCCTTGGTATTCTTCAAATGCTTTTTCTAAAGACTGTATGTATCCAGACTTTGCTGACTATATTTTAATTTATTCTTTGTTCTATTGGTATTATAATTCTGTAATAAATTTCTTTTACATTTCTATACTTTGTCTTTATATCTAGAGTGACTGAAATAGTAAATTGAAAATTAAGACTCCTGTATGGGGAGTAGCCACATTACTTGCCCATAGGTTTTGCTCCTCGAAAGAAGTGACAACTGCTATAAAAGTTTGATTGGTAAGTGGCATAACCAAAAGAGTTGCACTGTTAATCTTGTCGTGATGACACCCATATATTCATCAGTGTTGGTGATAGTAAGTTTTTAAGTAGAGACCCCTATAGAACATTGTGAGATGCATTAAGGCTCTTTAGTTTACTTGCATAAATATCCTGAAATAAAGACTCCAATAAAATATTGAGACATATTCCCCATTGTCTATTTAAGGAAATATTTGTATGAGTGTGAGGGGGTTCTAAGTAGAATATTGTGGGGTGACTAACAATTAGGCTTTTCACCTGAGACTTTGTCTACATTATCCCTTTCTGTATCTGTATGTGCAATAATCTCGAGGTGCGAGAGTAGACCAACCTAGGACTTGAAAAGTCTTATAGAAATCCACAATAATACAGTGGGTTTCAGAATGTAATTTGATTTTCCATTGCAGGTTGGGCTTTCTCTAAAGCAATGCATAGATTTGGATTTGTCGATGTTTCTTTTGGAAAGTTAAGGAATCATTTTGATATGCAAATTTTATATAGAAATGAATTTAAAGAAATAAACAAGCAGTTTACATTTTTGAACAATAAAGTGTATGTATGTCTACACAAGTGTGTTCACATGTATAAGTACGACAGACGTGTAAAATAGCAGGGAGAACAGCAGCTACAGTGTTTAACAGCATTCAGCTAACCTTTAGCCACAGATGTTTGCAAGATGTTAATGACCACTGAAAAATAATTTGAATTTGTGCATTTGTTTTTTATTTTTCCTTCCTCTACTTCAGTTCTTACTTTGTGTCTCACAATGTTTGCATTCTTCATAATGCTTGACATAGGCACTGGAATGCTTAATGGATCCACCTATCTCTTTAAATTTGTGACTGTGGCACACTTTCTGTATCTACTTTGCAGATTCCTGTAAGCATACAGATGCACACATAATTTAAGAAATGTCAAGGTTAATTAAACCCACATTGTTTAAATAACCAGAGCATGTGGTATTCTGACATTGGTCCTGTTTTACTCATGTTTCCTGTCTGTTTTTGCTTGCTCATCTTAAAAAAAAAAAAAATCAGTCTTGTTTTATTAGTAGATATAGTTTAAAATTACTATTACATGTTTTGGATGACAATTTTTTGTGATTCAGCTAGCAGTGGTGTTCACTTACTGGCTTTAGTTATTGATTTTGTTTGTTGCATCTTTTTTGATTTGTGATCAGTTATGCACCATCACTTCAACAGCAGTTTATTCATTATATGTTAAGGTACTATTGTTATATGCATGCTAATGCAGAGGAGTTTAAACAAGTTCTTATATAGCAGGAACATGTTTCTTGTTCAAATGGCAGTAAGAAAATAGCGGATTCTGCTCCCTCTAACTACATGTTGAAAACCTGACAACAAGCAAATTTGTTCCTGCTAATATTCTAGCCTTCACTTTTTGTGTGAACAGTCACGTACTTCTGTGTGTGACTGACAGGTCAAACAGAAAAGCTTTTGAAAGGCAAAAAGCCTATCGAAAGTGATTTTCACCTCAACAGAAGGAAGCTGGAGATTGGTTTCACTCAAAAAGATGATGTGAGTACTGAGGTAGAGCTTCAAGGGGTGATCTGAATGATTAAAAGGTGAATTAACACAGGATAGGGCTGTAGTAACTGATTAGCTCATTCTTGCAAAATGATATGAGACCTCACAGCTAATGCACAGTCATGTTTTTGAGAGAGATGCTCTTTTTCGTATATACTGTATTATAAAAAAAAAAAAAAAAAAAAAGCTGTTATACGCATCCTCCTCTTCCTGTCTGCAAACTTTACTTGCTACTTAGTTTTTTTTTTTTCTGTACTCAATTAAAGCGTTCCCATTATTTAAATCAGTCTATATGGAGAAGGGTTATCACAGACAAGAAATCAGTTTCCTGATCTCTATCAAAGGAAAGTAATTGGACATAGCAAAACCTAACCTAGATGATGAAACTAAGCAGGTCCTGTACTCTTGTTTGTGCCAAGAGTTAATCAAGAAATTCTGCCATTTGTTAATATTTATATTTATATATAAAAAAAAAAGATTTTTAGAATGCAAAGCTCTAAAATAAAACACCCGTCTCATTCATGTTGAATAGAGCAAGTAGACAGCTTGAATAAACTCATATTAAATATCTGGCAATATTCGAAAAACTGTAACATAAACCCTGAGCTGCTTTTTTTTTTTTTTTTTTTTTTTTAAATATAAAGTTGCCCATAGTGTGCCTAAAAAAATTAGTGGAAATGTTTTGTTTACATTTATTCATTCATAATAAAAGACATATTTGTTAGCAGGTCTGAACTTTCCATTGAAGAAACTCTTTTACAAATGAAATTATATTTTTATATTCCATGCCACGAATAAGCATACAGCAGTTGTTCCTGTTTCTTTTTGAATGTTGACAAGCTGATTTTAGCACATTCATTTTTAAATTCTGTCTAGAGGCTTACATTTGGTAAATAAGCTCAGTAGTTCAACTCCCTGCTCAGACGCTCTGTTATGCATGTTCTTGTAGGTTCTCAGTGTGTCTGTGTGGGTTTTGTGCAGGTATCCCAGTTTTCCTTCCACATCCTAACGCAGTATGAATGCATTAATTTAATTGCAGATTTTAAATTGGCCCAATGTAAGTGTGCCTTGTGATGTACTGGCACTCGTTTTCCCAGTCATCCTAGTAGTATAGATTTGGGTTCCTCTCAGTTCTGAACTGGAGCAGCAGTTCCAGCAACTTGGTGGATAAAAACAATGCACTCAGGTCTTGGGTCAAACACAACAAACGGCATGCGGTTTCACTCCCCTGGAGACAAAACTGATGTGTTTTTCCAAGAGCTGAATACACAACACCTTATACATCTAAACTTTCACCACTTTGGCAGGTCTGCTGGGTATTTCATGAAAAGTGTTTAATAGATAATACACAGTAAGAGAAATGACTGGATTGTTGAATAAAGATTTTATGGTGTCGCCAAATTCGGTCAGTGCCATGCCCAAACCTTCAAGATTTATTTCCATTCTATTTTAAGTAGTTTATTTGTTCCAAGTGGCTTTGGACTTTATTTTATTGTAGGAATAAATAGAATGTTCTTTAAAGAAGTAAGACCACAGGAAACTAAATCATGCATGCATTTCAGGTTATGACCTTCATTATTTTATACAGGCAAACAGTTGGATAGTATGTATTACTGTAAATGTTATTGATACTGAAAAGCAAAATTACAATTTTTGAATTTCAACATGCATGTAGTTTGTATCATTCCAATTTTCCAATAACTTAGGATATTTTGATACCTGTGGTGATCATACAATATTTTCCAGAAACAAGTCTTGTCAGCTGGCAGCAGTGACTTACAAGTTAAGGAGACTATCGTATCCTGACCCAATCTGTAGTTGAATGTAATTTGATGTTTTATGGTTTTCCACACACATCGCATAGACAGTGCAGGTTATGCTGATTACTGTCTTTTAAACTGCCCTGGTAAAATTTTCTGTAGGAGTGTACTCTGCAGTAGGTTTAAATTGGTTTATATCTTGCTACTAATGCTGATGAAACATTGTTGGTATCCTGGCTTGGCAGATGTTCCATGCACAGGTTTCCTCCCTCATCTGAAGGTCATGTTGGTTATCTGATTGGTGATTTAAAATGAGTTCTGTATGTGTACCTACTACATACTGGTGCTCTATCAGATTTGGTTCCTGCCTAGGACTTGATACTAGTGAGGGAGTCACTAATGCTTAATTCAAGTATTAGAATAAGAGGGTGTGGAAAAAAAGTTAATTCCCCTTAATCATCTGCAGTGAATAGTGTAATGTTTTAAACTGAAGTTGAAGATTGCTTGAAAACTACACAAAAAAAACCCACACTTGTTTTAATTGGTGGGTTCCACATTGTAATATATTAGAATAAAAAACGAACTGCTATGGAAGAAGTGGACCATTTCATGATATGTTATGGTAAAGCCTGAGGTTAAGTAGTTTCAGTATGAGCTTGTGCTGAACTTTTCAGTAAGATGCACTTCCTGACACTAAACTAGGTATGCACATCATCAAAATTTTCAACTCGTGCTTTGTGTTGGTAGTGGAAAACATAATGGAAATTGGTTATGTAATGTAAAGAGTAGAAAATGTTGGTAAGGGAGTTAAAACTTTTAGGAATGTTCTGATTGATCTGGAGAACCAGTGATAAGTGAATGATTTGTGGCTGAGAAGGTGCAAACGTGCTCTGTTCTTGGCCACTACACCTGCTGACTGTAATTGGAGGAATGGCTATTAATAATTAATCTGAAAAGAACTTTTGTTTACCTCGAAAGTAGAAATAACTATGCCTACATACTGTATTAAACAATTTGTCAAACAATTTTTTTGCATGCTACTGTCTTCTGTATTTCTGTGAAAGAAAAATGTTATCAGTGTTTAATTTTCTGGATCAGTGTCCTTAATGTGTGTTCTCGTCTCATTTTAAAAGCTAATGGATATTTTTTTTCCCCCCGCATGTTTACTTCTGATTTTTACTTTTTGGATATGTAATTTCTGAAGTAAAGCGTATACAGTAAATTATGGTAAAGGTGTCAGCACAGTTTTAAGAGCTAGGGCATCACAGTTCGAGAATCCTGGTTTTGTATGTTCTGTCCATTTCTGTGCATCTTTTCCTCAAGGTGATCTGATGTGTTTTTTCCCCCAAATCTGAAAAGATTTGAGTGTTAAGTTAATTGGTAAATATTTCATTGACTTCAAGGTTTTATTACAGATCAGTATAGATCAGTAAAGCATACAGTACTACATGTCATTCAATACAAGTATTCAAATACATGTCTAAAGTCCACCTAGTTAGCAAAGACTGAATATGTATGAAGTAATTATTCAGTTGTACTGAAAAATCTAAAGGATTAGGCATGGCTTAGCATACTTGCTTAATTAAGGACCTTATTAGCAATGCCGGTTTTGACTTTTTTCCACATAAAGTGATTTTAATTTAAAGTAAAATAGGATATCCTCTTTGCATTGCACTGTATTATGGTAGTTAGGTTAGGATTCTTCTGGCTTAGTAGGATAAAATGGCATGCTGCTAATGATGTAGGATAAGTTATTAAAGGTTTTCTGAGGAGCAGGTTTTTCCAAAGTATGTGATCCAGTAATGCGTGTGCCAGATGAGAACGCTCTTAAATAGGCTGTTGTCCTGGATACATTGTGGACAGTCTGAATCGAGAGAGATGTATGCTGTGTAACTTTTGGAGAAGAGTCCGACTCTCTTCCACATATATTATGGAAAAATGTAATTCATCAATGATTGACTACTATTCATTATCTGAAAATCTGATCGGAATTTTCTTTTCCCAGATCTGCCTTAGTTTATCTAAATGTGTATTGTTTTTAGAAACCTGATACAGTTTGGAAAGACTACTACCTGTGTCATTACCACAACTCAGTAATATTGTTTATGTAGTGGAAAATGAAAAAATTCATGACTGTGAGTTTGTGTTTTGTAAGACTGTGGATATTTGTGTGAGTGGCCCCAACACTGGACTGGTTAGTAGATTTCCTACCTTGCTCATTTTCGTCTTCATTTTTTACATATTTGTAAAAATATTTTCCTAATACAGCATTTTGTTGGTAGTAAATTCATTACATTTTTTAATTGGGTAATAACTTTTTAAATGCTGAATAAAGCATTCATTGTACTAGTTGCTGTTAAGAAGAAATAGTGGCAAGGCTTCATTTTTTACTTGTGATTGGGCTAACATGGCAGTGTGTGTGTTTCTGTTTCTCTCTTGAATTTTAGCCTGATGCAGCCATCAGTCTGACCATACTTGTGGTTTTGTTAAATCTAGTTGGAAAAATATTATATACCATTGATTGAAATTTGTGTTAAGCTAAGTCACTGTCTTAATTTACACAATATGGTAGTATAAATATCCATCTACCGCTGTCTTATGCTAAGGGCATTTTGTTATTTGAAGAGAAAAATTCTTCTCATTGTAGTGGATCATGTGCACCCCTTAATATTTTTATGCAAGAATTATGAAAACAGAATTATTCATAATTCTGAATGTGCACTTGAAATGGACAAAAAGGTCTACTAGAGTATCTTCTGTACATAACAGGAAAAGTTGTCAAGTTGTATTTAAAGTGATTCATCTAGAGAAACTACTTTTTACAATGTCATTAATTTACTGTGAAAGAAAGTCTAAAATGTTCAGCATTAGATTTTTCCTTTAGAAACCTCTTATTTATCAGTAAAATATTTTTGGCAATACCTTAATATCTCTTGTTGAAAAATGTATTTCATTCGACAATTCTTTTAAAATCCATTTTCTCCAATATTGCTGTAAATGCAAAATCATTATGCTTGTAGAACCGCATCAACTGGAGCAATTTTGCCCAACTTCAAAAGGTTTGTAGCATTTGTAAATATTTGTGATAAGTTTTGTTCATATTGAGTGATCTTGGTCACAGACACGTTTCTGGACCCAAAGACATACACAGCAAACAAATATCACTTTTAGAAATGGCCAAATAATTTTTATGATTTTTTAAAATGTGTTAATCCTTTGAAAACAGGTCCTTCTGAGTCCTTAATAGTAACTACGTTTTATATACCTCTGGTAATATGCGTAGGTAAAGTGAAAACGTAGTAGTGTTTCAAGTAATGCAAGCCTTAAAGGAAAAATGTGAATATCAGTGCTTTACTACAATAGCAAAAGTCACAAAACAGAGCTTGGTGCAGTTTCAGCAGTTTAAAAACAAATGGCCTTTTGAACATCTAATTTGCTTAAAGAAAGGTTAGAAAGAAAGGTTAAAGGTGTAGTTAGGCCAAAATGCTGTTATGTTGCTTACGTAGATGGTTACAATTCAGCTTTGTAACTATATAGCTGTTGAATTTAATTTGTTAGATTTATTTAGTAATACAACCCCAACATGGAATAGAAGAAGGAGGAAAAAAAAGCAAGCAATAATTAGTAAATGATAGCAGTAGAGTGTTGCACCGTGTTAGCCATAGATTGATACATGAGAAAATAGGGTGAAATGACACCTTTTATTGGATAGCTAAACAGATTACAAATGCAAGCTAAGGCACCTTCATCAAGTAAGGTGTAACAAAGAAACTGAAAAATACTGTAGCTTATATTGGGACAGCAAAGCGATTTTTTTCTTTCATCTTAACCACCTTTTTGTTCAAATGTTAGCAAAATTAATAAACCTTAGATGACTTAACCCTGAAAGAAGAGAATAATGAACTAATAAAATGTAGAGATAACCATCACTAGAAAAAGTCCTGTAAGGCTTTTTTGAAGTGCATTGTCTGTAAGAGAGGCCACTGATGTAGTCAGCTGGTCAATCAGTCTGTTAGTCCACATATCTGGTCATAAAACTCTTCTCTGTTTAGACCATTTTGTAGAGTGTTGAATTTAAGTATAAGTTTGTATTCCCATTCTCTCCGCTCCTGTTGGGTCTTGAAATTACCCATAAGCACAGTGACCCTCAGATCCTTTATGCTATGGCCATTACTGTTAAAGTGTGCTGCAACCGGAAAATCAATACTGTTCTGATTAATATGAAATCTATGCGAGTTCATTTGCTGGCGCAGTGTCTGACCAGTTTCCCCTACATACAGTCCAGTGTTGGACTGATTATAGCAGCTTGCATGCCTTCCTTATAGGAGATTTAAGAAATGCTCTCTGCGTCTTTTGAAAGTTTAAATAATACAACACCTGTAAATGAGCTATGTAGTTTTTTCCTGGACTTTGCTGACATATTGTTTTAATTACAGTTCTAGCGTGTCTTGGCCTGTCTGCTATAGGCATCACAAGTGGTCATATTAGTCTGCTGATTCTTGATTGCCGAATGGCTCAAAGCCATTAAAAGTGTTGTCATGCAACACTGAATAAATCTGACATAGGACATTCTGTCTATCCATCCTTTCAAACCCTCTTATTCTGTAGATTAATCCATTATTAAACCTAATTAATCCAGTTAATGGGGGAGGGGGGAATCTTTGCCAACAGAATTTGTATTTGTATGATCAAATGTTATGCTTGGGGGAATGCCAAAATATTACTGTTAGACATTTAGCACTAATTTATTAATTTTTAAAATAATTCTGTCAAGAACTTAACTCTTATGTTTACTTTGTTGAAAGTGACCATTACTAGACCATTATTCAATTAACATTCATGCACCCCTTTATTACTTAATTTAACTAAATTATAAAATCAGTATTTTCCATCATGTCTTTAGTAGCAATGACATTTTTTTTTCATTTGAATGCAGCATACATTCAGTGTTTCCTCCAGCATTATTAACACATTAAAAAAAGGCAAGTTAGCATTAGAGATTTGTTTCAATTTTTTGTGTATTGCCATCTTCAGAGACATAAGCTGTTCAGTTTTCATGAACATTGTTCCACATGTGTGAGGTTTGTGTCTGTGAAGAATTTAAAATTTGCAATGTCATTTTTTTTTGTTTTTGTTTATTTTTTTCCTAACGGAGGACACCTGCGTTTGTGAAAGTCTGTCACTTTCCAGTAATGCAGTAACACTTCAGTGCCTCACCCACACAAGTCTAGAAAGCCGGCGCAGTTCTTCCACTGCATAGCTAATGCTGCCTGGTTGTGGTGTGGTTGTTTTGAATGCTTGCAAAACACCCACTGCCTAGCCTAAATATAATTAATAGCTGAAAAAAAATGAATACTGTTTGTTTATAAATGTGTGTAGTACTAGGGTGTTGTACCGAGTTAGCCATTATAAATGTAGTGAGAAGTCAAGCAAAATGACACCTTTTATTGGCTAACTAAAAAGATTACAGTATGCAAGCTTTCAAGGCAATTCAGGCCCCTTCTTCAGCTTGACTTTTCTCACTACATTTATAAATGTGTGTAATTTTAAAAGCCTGTTTTAATTTACTGGCTCTCGGTGGTGAATGGTAGATTATCATTTTCTTGAAAAAGTAATGCAGAAAACACAAATGACAACAGATTTCTTCATCACGTTTCAAATACCTGATAGGTTAAGTGCTTACTTTCATTCCTTTCTCATTCATCTTTTTGTCCTGGATCATGGTGGTTGTTGTTGTTAAACTGTATATTGGCTGCCAGTTTTACTCAGTGACTTTGAAGATCATAGTCCTGTACAGCTGTTTCACTGTATGTTTTTTTTTTTTTTTTGTGTATTATATTATTTGCTGTAGGTCACACAATGACTTGAAGATGGGGATTTGAACCAACCACCGTGGGGTTTAAGGTCAATTGTCTGAGACACCACGCCAGTGTTTCTCAGTCTTTTTGGTGTCATGACCTACTTTTTTTGCCATGCTAATACCTTCATGACCCTCCTAAAGGAGAATGGACCCCCTTGTTGAATCAAGCTGATTGGAAGTGTGGCAACTTTCCAAGACCCAGTGTACAATTTACTCGCAATCTACCACCATTATAAACAACCAGTAACAGCCCACTGCACGATAACGTGCAGTGAATGCACTTGACTTGAGCATTCATAGTTTTCCTCCTCTTTCTCTGTACGTTTATCATTCGTTTGCTCAGAGGTTGAGGCACTTGCTGCTTCCTGAGAAGCTCTTCTTTTCTCCACTCTAGCGGCCTGCTTCTTCTCTTCTTTCGTCAGCATCTTTTCGCGTTAAATCTGATTAAGTCATTGTTTGTGTTGCAATTGCTTAGTTCGTTTTCCTTAATTTTTCATTTAAGTTGGCAATTAAGTCTTCAATCTGCCTCAAGAATGATTTAAGATATGAAGAGGTAGGGGAAGTGACAACGAAGGTGGTAGGGATGAGAACGGCGCCTGTATGCATGTACTGCAGGACTGCCCTGCTGGCTGCTGCCGAGAGTTGATTCTACAATAAAATAAAATAAAAAGAGAAATAACCTTGGAGGTCAATCATCACCCTGAAAGCAGATGATAGACATCACGTAGTATATGTGTGCCAAATTTCTGGTCAATAGGCCAAACGGTTTGCAAGCTACAGGTAATTTAAAATCCTGGACAGACAAGTGAACAGCCATGGTAGCATATTGTATATTGTGGCGGATGGCCGAGTCCCATGCCCGGCAGGGACGCCCTTTCGACGTGTATTCAGGGGAAGCAGCCCTGGATGGTGCAGTACCTCCTCCTGGACGCTGGATGGCCGCCCCCCTGGGTTGGAGCGGTTCCTCAGTCTCTCGCAGGGCTTCATGGGAGATGAAGTTATCCACAGCCCTGTTGGGGTCTGGGGTGGCCGCCAGGGGGTGCGGCATGGGTACCCTAAGCCCAGCTGGACTAATCTTCAGCCCCACCCGGGAGTGCAAGCACCTGGAGCAGTTCCGGGTGGGCCATTAAAGGGGCCAGCAACCACAACTCATTATGGACTGGCACCCTATCCAGGGTTGTTTCTTTGTTTGTGGCATATCTGGCTCAGACAGTATCTAGCTCCTGTACTGGAATTGCTTACTTCAGAAAATAGGGGCGCTTGCTCTAGACATGAATAAAACTAGACTGCATAGACCTAGAACAATCATAGTGCAATAATGTTATCTAAGAGCAATCATTTTTGTTCACCTTTATTGTGGCCTAAATTACTGGGCTACAGCTCTTCAAGGACACACTATTGGAAGAACAACATTTATTTATTTATTTTTTTTATTTAAATATTTTAGCTGGGTGGTCATTGCTTTAGTAATATATATAAATTTATGGGTTTTTAATGAAGAATATCCTGTAGGAACTATTCATTTGTCCTTCCATCCAAACTAATTGACATGAAGAATTTCTGGGTGCTGAAAGCATTAATATTTTAAAATGACAAAGGGCATTTGGCTTTGTGAGCAACAAAAGGAGAAAGTAGAAAGAACTGGACAGATACCTGAGGACTTGCAATTGATGTATGAATTGTCCAATCTGAAACAGACTTGGGGAAAATTGTGCTGTAGCCATTCATGTTTCTGCCTCTTGGCTTTTGGACCCTGGTCTGAGTCCTAGCATGTGGAGTTTTCCATCATAGATTCCACATTTTTTGATGATCTAAAAAATATGAAGAAGTTTATGAGTTATGGGTTTGCCCATATGGATGGAAGAAAGCTTTTTTATGGGAGCAATTAGGCTTCCTTTTCTTTTAAATGTAAAAATAGTGAAGCAAATTTTCACATTGATCTTTGAAGTTGGGGATAATTAAAACTGATGGTTATTGGTTGGGAATGAGTGGGTTTGGGGATGTGTGTGTGAGTGGGCCCTGCAACAAATCCATCTTGCTCCCAGTATTGACAGGATAGGTCTCTGCTCCCTGTGACCCTGATCTGAATTACTGGGTTGGAAATAAATGGATGTATATTTCACTTTTTAGTTAAATTGATAGTCATAGCCAACCTATTCTATTTAAGTTGGTGCCTTTTGTTCATTTAAAAAACACCAGGATGTTACAATATGAGCGATTTAACCATGAAAGCCAGGTAGGCTAAATTATAGCCATTTATTTTAAAAACTTTCGAATCTTTTTAACAGCCATATTCTTATTTTGTAGCCCATAAAGAAATAATTATCTTTAACAGTTTAATCTAAAGGTAGCTCTACAATTATCACATGACTGGTTTTCCTACCAGCTGGCAGCACATATTTAGTTCCTTCTAAGAAATCACAATTGATTGATTGAAAGCAAGTTTAACAAATTCTGTACAGGTCAGAGCAAGTTACTCATGAAGAGGGCATGTTGTGGAGCTGGGATGGGCACAGTTGGATTTGTCTCGTTGTTAATGGGAGAGCGTAGGAAAGAAAAACGATTGAGAAAAAAAAAAAGACTTTTTGGAATATCTTAGTATTGTGGTTGTTTTTGTTTTAGTTATTTAAAATAAGCAAGATGTTGCAAAGTCTTGTCATCCCAATAATAACAAGCAAGTATTACTTAATGTAAAACTCATACAACTTGCTACTTTCAGTCATAAAATATAAAAGTGTGCCTTTATGATTACATTTTTCAATGTTAAATAAAGTCAACACATGAAAAACTTATGTTTTGATGTGCTTTGCCTCGTTAGCTGCAGCGGGTTATTGATTTTTGTCTTTCTTGGTTTGAAAGCATTTCAAATCATCTGAGGTTCAGACATAATTATTTGATACATGTTGCTTGCCTTAAAAATCAACATGAAATTGATTCAACTGGCAGGGAAGGGGAGGGGTTGCCAGCATCCAAATAAAAATCAGCAGCATCCAAGTAAAAATTAAAATAAAAATCTGCAGCTTTTGGGGCCATGCAGTATCTGTGCTCTGATATTTTTGTTAGCTGAAAGTACCCTTAAATAGGCTGAACTGGATGTAATAAACAGAATTAAACATTGGTAGTAGAATTATCAATAAGAGTATATCAGCTGTTTACTAACCAAGTGAAAATTCATGGTGATGAAGAAAATAATTTTTTTCTGTGGTTTTCAGTGATAGCCTTTGCTTATTGCTCATCAACATTTGAAAAACATCCATTGGAATTTAACTCATTGTCACCCTCCTATAGAAATGGCAGACAAGAAAAAATTATAACAGTTCATATTAGGAAAAAAAAAACAACTTTTTTTTGCAGCAAAAAGAAAAAGACGTTGCCAGTGAATTTGGAATTTCACCATTGACACTGTCCACTTTCTCGAATGATCGAGCAAAATAAAAATCTCGGGTTGCAAATATATGCAAACTGCTGCATTTGAAGACTCCGAAAAAGCAGTTTTTATGTGGTTCAGTGATGCTCATTCAAGAAACATTCCTATTAATGCAGCACTCATTCAAGAAAATGTGAGGTTTCTAAATTCTCTTGGGACCTCCCCCAACTGGACAACATGCCGAAGAGTGTCTTGAAGTGCGATCAATGCGTCTGTGGAAGACTGTTTATCCATTGCCCGGGGCAAAAGCAGTCTCACAGGTCTGCTGTGGCTCTTCACCAAAGCAAACAGAAAAGATCTTGATGAGTGATGCAAGGAACATTGTAAATGCAAGGAACAGTATTACTTAGTCACTAACCTGGTCACAACCCTGTCTGACTGCTGTGTCTGTTTATAGGAGTGTGGCAGATCACGCTACAATAAATAACCCTGCTGTTCCTATTTCAAGGATTCGCTTCTGTGGCGCTTCACTGCAGCTTTGTGAGCCTGCTGTTGTCCAGCTCCGGCAACGGACAAACAATCTTACACAGACGTGGCGATCGTGCTTCGGGACGCACTTCAGCATGACGTTCCCATTGGGTGGGGGGGACTGTAAAAGAGTTCAGAAACCTCACAATAAGAAGAAGAAGAAAAGGATGATTCAGCTTCTGATTGATAACTGTGCTGCCCACAACATGCTTCCACATTTAGATAATGTTCGCTTTGAATTTCTCCTACCCAATTGCACAGCAGTGCTTCAGCCATTGGGTATGGGCATCATTTGCACCCTGAAAGTGTATTATCGCAAGGAAATGCCGAGAAAAATTCTCATCAGCATAACTTGTAGATGGGAGAAGATTGCAATCATTTCAATAGCTTCTTTCGCGTTAATTTTAAACGCCTGAACGCAAGTTAAAGAAAGCACTATAGTGACAAATACAGAATCTCATTACAACAAAATATTTTTTAGGTCCGTGGCAGTTTGTTGTAACGGAATTTTACCTGTATTTGCACTACAGGCATACAGGCACTATTGGGCACCCCTCCTTTACTCACCTTTACCCACTCTGCAGACTCAGTATCCAGCCAGGCTGGAGGAGCCTGAGGAGGAAAATCTGAGGCAGCGGTGGGGCAGAGGCAGAAGATACCCGTTGTTAAAGTTGACAGATAAAGTGGCTACATTCAAAGCCAAACTTGATTTATGGGGCCAACGAGTGAACATTGGGATTTTTGATATATTTCAAACATTAGCAGAGGTTGTTAAAGATACCAAGCCAGGGCCTTCTTTCTCCCAGCTGGTGTATGATCACCTATCTCCGCTTTCAATAGAGTTTGAGCACAAAAGACATCCAAAATGGGAAGGAATGGATCAGTGACCTATTGTGAATAAGCCAGGTGAATCAACTTTGTCTGTGCTTGAAGAGGATCAACTGCTTGAGGTTGGAAATGTTGGTGGCCTTAAATGTATGTTTGGAGACAACTTCAAATCTCCATACTTTTTGCCTTAAGTCAAGGCGGAATATCCTGAGGTTGCCACAAAAAGCACTGAAAAGTCTGCTTCCATTTCCAATATCCTGTCTTTGAGAGGCAGCGTTTTCTGCAGTGGTAGCAACCAAAATGAGATTACGGAGTAGACTGAACATAAGCAACACACTTCGCGTGTCACTGTCTTCCATCGTCCCCAGATGGGATCGTCTGGTTGCAGGAAAACAAGCTCAGGGCTCCCACTGATTCTGCATTATGGTAAGTTGTATAATTTTTATTACAATATTATAACTTAATAATAATAGAAATGTAATGTAAATTGTTTATAAAACTGCCCTACGAACCCGCCCCAAATCCTCCAACCCCCCACCGGTCCCTGGAAAAATTTGCTTCTATAAAAGCAGACCTTGGTGTCAAAAAGGTTGGAGACCACTGCTTTATTACACACTAATTACACTTTGTAGTAATAGGTATGTTTCATTGCTAACGCTTCAGTGGGTAAGAAAATGACTTGACATGATTGTCATAAATTACTGTTTGGTTATTTGAAACTGCACAGTAAATGCTTATACAGAGATATTTATTATGTTCATTGTGTGTGCTACTTGTGTGAGTTCTAGTGCTGTCACCAACCAGGTAATTTGACTCCTTCTAAGGTAGAGTGTGTGTATGGTTGTTTTTTTTTTTTCTTCTGCAGTTTGTGCTTTACTTTGTTTATTGTAAATCATTGAATATGCTTGCTAAGCAACTTCTCTCTACCTGAATTATTGTTTTATGTTGATTTTGTTTCAGGACATCAGGTGCAGATTGCAAATCAATTTGTCCTCTCAAGCAGCAACAAAGTAATTATGAACCACACTGGTGCTTTTTGTGCTTTCCTCATTTTAATTTCCATTTCAATGTATTCTTATAAAGTGCACTTATAATCCCATCATTCTAGTTTTGTGACCAAGGGTGTCTTTTTCCATGCAGAGAAAGGAGTCAGCGTGACTCATTTTTATGGTGAGAATGATACAGATGCCTTTAGGGTTGACCAAAAGATTTCGGTAACAAGCTGGCATTGATTTTAAACTAACAAGCTTGATACCAATCAAATGTCTGTTTACTAAAAGTCATTATTGTACAATATTATACTGTGGTTTAATACTGCAGGCCCATCCATGAATGCAGATGTTACATAGGCTAATTATTATTTGGATGCAAGGTTAAAAATATAGATATTTTAGTTTCTGGAACTCTCTTTAAAGTATTTCTATTAAGCCTTTCAATTTAAATTATACATCTGATTTCTTGAATGATCGGTAGTACTTTGATGTACTGTATCTTTTGCATGGATTAATTGCAAACAGCAGATCATTGCTGAAACAAAGTAGTACACAACTATTGTCCATACTACTGTA
The DNA here is from genome assembly GCF_900747795.2 of Erpetoichthys calabaricus. Lineage (NCBI taxonomy): Eukaryota > Metazoa > Chordata > Cladistia > Polypteriformes > Polypteridae > Erpetoichthys > Erpetoichthys calabaricus. The sequence goes on from NC_041394.2 coordinate 180,811,509, forward strand.
GTAATAGTGTTATGTTAAACTACAAGACTCAAAGCAGCTTGACTCTGGAAATAAAATAGGGCTACTTGAGAGAATTTGAATAATTCCATTATTGTGGTATATCTCACAAGACCACATGATGCACAGTACATAGAATTGTTTGTTCTGGTTTATATGCATGTCTCATAGCATATTCCATGTGATACAGTTAGGTCCATAAATATTTGGACAGAGACAACTTTTTTCTAATTTTGGTTCTGTACATTACCACAATGAATTTTAAATGAAACAACTCAGATGCAGTTGAAGTGCAGACTTTCAGCTTTAATTTAGTGGGTTGAACAAAACGATTGCATAAAAATGTGAGGCAACTAAAGCATTTTTTAACACAATCCCTTCATTTCAGGGGCTCAAAAGTAATTGGACAAATTAAATAACTGGAAATAAAATGTTCATTTCTAATACTTGGTTGAAAACCCTTTGCTGGCAATGACAGCCTGAAGTCTTGAACTCGGGGACATCACCAGATGCTGGGTTTCCTCCTTTTTAATGCTCTGCCAGACCTTTACTGCAGCGGCTTTCAGTTGCTGTTTGTTTGTGAGCCTTTCTGTCCGAAGTTTAGTCTTCAACAAGTGAAATGCATGCTCAATTGGGTTAGGATCAGGTGACTAACTTGGAGAGAGTGTTTTCAAGGAATGCACATAGACATATATTTCTCTTAAATTTTTAACAATTTTACCATAGTGAAAAAGATCTATGACCAACTGAATTTGCGCTAAAAAAAATAAACTAAAAACATCCAAACATTTTAGCAACAAGAACAGCAGTGAAATGTGTTAAGCCCAAATTTTGCACAAATGTTGTTTTTTTTTTTTCCCCACACAGAGAATCCTAAAAATGTGAAACAAATGTTAGTGTGGTGGTAGACTATAGTACATTCTGTCTTACAGGCATACATTTTAACAGTTCACTCTCTCAGGTCAGCCTGATTGTGTTTATTTTCAGAAATGCATCATCTAGTGTTCTGAATTAAGACAAGTCTATTAGTTAGATAGATACTTTATTAACCCCCAAGGGGAAATTCACATTTTATTTAGTTTAGATTCAAAGTTGTTCTGTATCAGTTCTTTAATAGGAAAACCAGATGACTCTTGAGTTAAAGAGCATTGTATGTTCTGTGTGTAAGCTTTTTTTTCTGTCTCATGGTACAAATAATAGTATGCTCTTGTTTTTAATGTGCATGTTTGATTTTGGCCTACTGTGTATTTGTCTGTGAAATGTGGTAAAGTGATTTCTGCCTTACGTTTTGGAATGTATGAAACTGAATGTGTGAGTGTGTGTGTTTCTTTCTGTTTGCAGATCCATACAGTTGAACTGTCTAATTTTGCAAAGATTCCACATTTGTAAATGGGACACCATAGGCTTTGTTTGTTATGAAATTTAGTTGGTGCCCCCAAAAAGTTGTCAAAAGTTTTCAACAATATGTTTGTTACTCGTTCTAATAAAACTCTAATAAAACAGAATAAAGAAATATACCTGAAAATTAGTCCACTGGGACTCACTACTGTGAATATACACACATAAAGTTACTGCCAGGTGAATTTTAAGGAACTGCTCACCTGAGACTAAAAATATATGGGAAGAAATTCCACAAAGCATACTATTCATAATGGACTACATTCAGTCTGAAACAGAACCGAGGCAGAGTTAATAAATTCTTTAAATGTTGATAGAAGGTGAAAAATGTATAGGAAGAGTCATGAGGGACAAGCCCTCTGGTTTTAATGAGATATTAGCCCTCTGGAACTGGAAAGAACGGAACAACCAACAACGTGATGGATTTATATTGAACTTTACTACTTTTCACTAACTAAATTCAGCTTAAGTAGGTTGGTAATTGAGTTTTTGTGCTCTAAAAGATTAAATGGAGTTGACCGTTTAAACTGAGTGAAAACAAAAGCAAAGCCAATAGCCTTACATTCAGTGACAGCAGCCAAAAAACTAATGTTAACGTAACTAGCACTTGCTTGGCAGGAATTAGGAAAAGTAGTCATAATAATTATTTTAAACCATGTCAAAGAAGCGGCTCCATGAGTCTAGTGTTGGAAGGAGAATTTGTGATTAACTCTCACAGGTCTACAGGATCAGGGTATAAACCATTGCGATATTAAATGGAAATCTGTCACAGCGTACACTCTCGCATACAGAACCACAAACTGTTAATTCTTGGGAATGTTAGAGACAACAGTAGGAGAAAACACATCTCAAGAGGTGGCCCATGAAAATGTACAGTTAAATCTCTACTAAAACAATACAAAACAAACGGGGGGGGGGGGGGGGGGGGGGGGGGGGGGGGGGGGGGGGGGGGGGGGGGGGGGGGGGGGGGGGGGGGGGGAGACCTGGGTCATGAGATAGAACATCTGAAAGGACTGGAAGTCCACTTACCAGAGAGAGGGACACAGGCCAATAAGGTCAGACAGTTTTTATTTACTGATTGATTTTTTTTTTTTTGGTCCTTTTTTACTTTGTGTGTTCCACATTTAATTATTTGTTATATGTATTTTATTTTATAAATTAGATTATTATAATTACATTTTGGCATTATATAGTTATGGAGAGATGGCCATGATTTTATTTCATAGTGAAATTAGATTAGATTAACTTTATTAATCCCATGGGAAAGCTCAAAATAAATGCACTAATGTCTCCGCTCACCGGTGTACAGTCTGAATAGAATGAATTTGCACTTGTCATCATTGTTTATTTGCCTTCGTCACTACTAAGGATTTTCTACATGAATCACATTTGCTCCCTTTATCTTCTTACTATTTTAGGCTTAATTTGGGGAAGTACAAGGTTTATTTTATAATGATTTTGATGAATTCCATTAAATTTTAAGATCATGAATTCTGAATAAGTGTAGCAATAGGCACTTGTTGTTTTGAAAGAAAAATATATGTTGAAGTGGAAACACTATTAAAGTGTTCATGCTTTGCACAGTTAATAATTATTCTTTTGTAATTTCAATTAAATTGGAATTAGGCACATTTTATTTTTACTCTATACCAGCTCAGAGTTTTAAAGATGCATTTAAAAATCCAGGATAAAATTTGCATAGACTTTATTGAGTCGAAAAGGTACATATAGCAGAGCCACACATACTGGATCTAACCATTTAATGAATTTGAGGTTCATGGAAGCAGGGTGCTGCTACCAGCAGCATGTGCGACACACCATCCAATCACATGACACACTAATGCATATATCAATGCTCACTCATATAACCCACGTGATGTCAACATAATGTGAAATCCACACAGGCAACAAAATGCTAAGTATGCGTCCTGTGATGGAAACAAAGCAATTGATATTTTTATCGTAGCCATATGAATTCTTCTGGAAGGTGAATTGTAATATATTTTGATGAAAGGCATTACTATGTATTAACATAGTGACATATATAATCAAGTCCAAGCACTAGATGTTTAGTCGTTCAATTTTTTTCTGAGCTTGCAAGCCTTAACCCAAGCATTAACTGGTAAAATATTGCATATGGTTATATTTTCTAGCACCTTTGTCTTGATTCTGATTACCTTCTGTGTTATATCATCTTAAGGTTTAAGTCCTATTGGACACCTTATTTAATCAGGAAAGCTAAACATAAAGATCATCATTTAGAAACTACTAATTTTATTTTTGCAGTAAGAAATCCACTCCACTTCTAAAGTGTTTATTTTTAATACAGGGCCAAAGACAATGTAGTGTTTGTGTGGTTGTAGAGTATTTCCAGATTTTTAGTAGCTCCACTAGTCATTTCTGTGTATTAAATTTTCATTATTGTTATTTTTTTAAGTAAAAATAACTAGTCCAGCAGTTTGTTGCAACCAGTCTTTTGATTAGGAATTTTCTTGTGCACTAGAAATAGTGTTTTAGGGTGTAGTGTAGCCCTTTCAGTTATGTATTGAATTTATAAAGTAAACATTTGAGGACTGTCTGTGATGTTTTATGTAATTTTTAAAGGTTTACCCATGAAAATGTATAGTTTACTTGAAATTAAAGGTGTTTACTTAGCTCCTCTTAAATGCTTTAGAGTTTAAGTGACTCGTGTAAACACACAAAATGACTGCACTATAAAAGACTGTCATTTGCTGCCTTATTTGGTAATTCTGAGTGCAAGTGAGCACAGCTCTGCATAGAAAGAAGCACTATTTTTCCGTACAGTGATAGTTCAAATTGACTTTTTAATGTGGAATTTTTAGAGAAGTTTATTTCACATCTTACTGGTATTGTATTATAATTTGAGTTTTTTAAAATTTGGCCCATAGTTTTTATTTGACGTGTTTAAGTAATGAGCATAAATGAGTTTGACTAGTTTACAAGTGAAAAGTGGGCGTTGATTTTGGCAAATGTTATTTTAGAACTGATAATGTTATTTAGAATAACATCCCAATTCAGTATTAGACCATTGTGTGTCCTGTCTAATCTATAAAGCTGATATCATAGATGTGTGAACCTATGTTAGGTTAAACTAGGTTAAGCCTTTTTTTTTTTTTTTTTTTTAAATCATCTCCTAGGGACCTTGAGAAGTTACTCATGCTTTTATCTTTTCATGGCTTGGTTACTGTAACTCATTGTATTTTGGGATCAGTAAATCCCTGATACATACACAGGTTGTAGTTGGTTCAGAATGCTCATTTTTTGGTTGAGGCAAAAAAGTTTACCTTGTATCTCCAATTTTAGCCTCTTTATACTGGCTGCCAGTTAACTTTAGAATTGATTTCAAAATTTTGCTGCTGGTTGTTAAATCACTACATGGGCATGCTACTGCCTATTTATATGAATTGTGTGTTATACACCAGCCTTCCAGAGAGCTTAGATCCACTAGTCATTTGTCTCTTATGGTCCCTGTGCAAAACTAAGGGGCACAGGGCTGAATGCTTAATATACAAACACTCTATATGGACAAAATTTGCGGAGACCTGTGCATCACACCTATATGAACTTGCTGGATATTCAGTTCCCCGCTTTGTGACTACAACAGCATCCACTCTTCTGGGAAGGGTTTCCAGAAGATTTTGGAGTGAGTTTATGGGGGTATTTGTTTGCCAATTCAGCCATAAGAGCCTTTGTGAGCTCAGGTACTGATGTTGTATGAGAAGACCTGGCTTGCAATCAGCATTCTGAATCATCAGGTGCTCAGTAGAGTTGCGGTCAGGGCTTCTGGATGCCATTCTTCTTTTCCCACACTAAACTCATCGCACCAACCTTTGGAGTAGTGGAAAATTATTCCTTTTGTATAGCAGCTTCTGACCAATAATTTATAGTAATTTCAGCACATTATTCTTGACTTTCTGCTTTCATTGTTTTGCTAAATTTTTATGTCTGTCGTTTAACACTAGAATTACCAGAGCCAATGAAAAATACTCGTAATTCCGGCCCAACTTAAATCACTTTGCACTCTCCGTCAGCGTCTTTTGTCTTCTAAATGTGTCGATAAGCCCAAGCAGCAAACGGCCTGCTATACCAACCCAAACCCACCGCCTCAGAACGGTCAAGAAGTTATCCCAGTTCCTACTTTGATTGATTATTTGGGAGTGAGTGACCCAGAATTGTAAGGGGAAATAATTTGATGTGTGTTCTGTGTCTACAACAATCAGTGTAATACACATCGTTAAAACAAACGTTTTTCATGTTTTAAGTAATAAATGACAAAATGTAGACATGAACTATATAATGTGTGAAGGCTGATGGCCAAATATCAAATAAACACTTTCACAAAAGGTACACGTACAATACGATAGCTTCTGTGGTGCAGTGGTTAGATCTGCCGACTTATAATCCAGAGGTCATGAGTTCAAAACCAGCTCCCCGGCAAATTTACCGTTTTGAGTAGTAAGCTACTGTTATTGTTAATACCAGTAAACCCCCGATTCTCTAAAGAATCGCAAATCCAAGAATGGCAATTACTTTCTGTTCCCTCCGATCTTTGTAGGGATGAAAAATCATGGAGGGTGGGAGCGTCCTGGTAAAGTTTTCATTTAATTAAATAAATATATTTGTACTAAAGCTGTTTCTTTTTGGAGCCGTGACTCCTTTGGTTCTGGTGTTTGAGAAGCGCGTTGTAGGCGCCCTCGTTCATTGTTTTTATCCATGCAGTCTCTTTTTTGTTTTTCTATGGGTGTGTTGTTAGCTAGAAGTCGTTTGCTGTTAGGAATCATAATTGAACTCACTTTTAACACTGAATTACCTTAATGTGATTCAAATAAGCCACACTGACTGGTGGCACTGTGTAGTGGAGTACTGCTGGCACTGTTGAGGCACACTGACGGTTGGCACTGTGGAGTGGAATACTGCTGGCACCTTGGAGTGGAGAACACTGACTGGTGGCACTGTGGAGTTGAGAACACTGACTGGTGGCACTGTGGAGTTGAGAACACTGACTGGTGGCACTGTGGAGTGGAGAACACTGACCGCTGGCACTGTGGAGTAGCTGACTGCTCGCACTGTCAGTAGTCACCACTACCTCAAATTTAAATATATAGACATGTATAGATATACGCCACATTCACTGTGTTGCCCAGTCAACACGATACGTCAGCGCGTCAGCCGTATTGTGAGTGGCAAAAGTGCCATTTAAACTAATACAGGTAAACATGGAAACCAGGTTTTCTGATGAAAAAACACTAACATTTAAAACAGTATCGTTTACATACAACAGATTTTGGCGAATTGTTTAAATGCAATTATTTATATCCATTTATACACTAATAATGGCAATTTTTAAATAATAATTATAATTATTATTATTAAATAATTCCTCCCATATACCGTAAGTAACATTTCGGGGACTGTCTTCTTCTATCTTCGAAACATTTCTAGACTTTGTCTGTTCTTACGCAACACAGTACTGAAGTATTGGTTAATGCCCGAGTCACCTCACGTATAGATTACTGTAATGCTATTCTATCTGGCATCCCACAAAAACTTATCCATCGCTTACAACTTGGTCAAAATTCTGCTGCCAGGATAATATCTTGCTGTTCTAAATCCACTGAACATATTACACCGATTCTCTCTCAACTTCATTGGCTCCACATATTACACCGATTCTCTCTCAACTTCATTGGCTCCCTGTTGACTACTGAATACAATACTAAATACCGCTCTTAACATTTAAAGTTCTCCACAACCTCACTGATATCCTCCAGACTTACACTCCTCTCACTCACTCAGATCCTGTAATTTGAGAGTATTCAGTCTCGCAATATGGTGCAGCCTTAGTTTGTGGAAGACAGACACAACTAAAGACATGAGCATAAAATGATAGTTGTCAATTTCAAACTGTGTTTCCTCAATGTGCTCCTTGAGGAAAAAACACATGAAGTTTGAGAAATGTTAACAGCTAACAACAATCTACATAGTTAGTGACTAAATCGTTTAGCCAAAACATTGTTTGGAGGCTCTCTTGAGCACATAAATGCATAGCTTTGCTAGCTTAGCCTGGTTTAGCTAAAGTAAAGATTATAAAATGGGATTTTCTAATGGCCAAATATAACCAAAACGAATGTTCAGCCTTACCTATGAAATGTAATCCCCCGGGATCTGGTTTGGAGCGTACAGCGGTTTGTACAATCCCAAGCAGCACATTATTCATTACTTCACTCCACAGCAGTGCCACTCACAATATGGTGATGACGTTGATGTACGATTCTGCTGGTCATGAGGCGTCTAGTTATTCTATGTCTGTTTAAATATGTCACCATGGCAACTTGTTGGCATGCACGCTTTACCTCAAGTGTAGTTTACAGGTTGTGTTGTGTTGTTTGGGCGCCACCTACTAACTCTGGGAAGCCGCTGGGTTTGACTCTGGGGTGCTGAGGTGCTGTGTGAGTGCACGTGCGCTTTCGGCACGGGTTGCGTCTGGCATCCGTGCATATATACAACCTTCGTAAACATTACTAAACAAAGGTTGTATATGCGGTGGTGTGAGCGTTCGGGCGCTGGTTGTATTGTGACCTGAAGTTTAGTTTACAGGTTTTGTTGTTGTGTTTGGGCGCCACCTACTGACTCTGGGAAGCCGCTGGGTTTGACTCTGCGGCGCTGAGGCACAGTGCGCATGTGCTTCGGTGCATCTGGCCTCTGGCATCCGTGCATATAAACAACCTTCATTTAGTAATATAGATTATACAATTATAAACATACATTTAATTTGTGTCTGTAAAAGCCGGTGTAAATTTTTAGTACTTGTAAAAGTTAACGTTTTTTTTTCTTTCACTTTTATTCTGTCCGTCGCGATCACGATACAACACTCACCCCCCGCCACAGATCTGACTCGGGTACTTTTTATCATTTCAAATAATATTGCATTAGTGCTGTGATGTTTTCTGATTGGTACTATTCAGGTCATAAAATGATTTCTTCAAAATGTCCCAATATATTTGTCTTTCTTTTTTGCTCGGTGCTGCGCCTGACATCGTGCACCAGAAGACGTGAGCTTATTCAGTGCGATCAGGAGCACACGGGTGGCCGGCTGCTGTGTGCTCTAACATGCTTGACTTGGCGGCGATCAACGCACATGTACTGTACAAGGCATGCAACGGGGACCACTGAGAAAAGAAGAGTGTTCTTTGCTCACCTTGCAGAGGAACTTTGTCGCTGCTTCTTACAAGAAAAGGCGATGGATAAAGCAAAAGAGGATGCAACATTGACAAGCTTCTGTTCCAAGACAGCCGCTTCCTCCAGCCCCTTCAGTGTAATAGTAACCAGAGCACAGAGAGAAGTGTATACATTGCAACAGGTACACATGTCGTAAATGTTGGAACGACGGTTCTTGGGTGTGTGTGTGAACTGTTAACATTTGAATCTGATGATTGCATATAGTGCAGAACTGACCTCTCTGTACTATTCTTTCCTCTGGCTTGTCCTGGAGTACAAAAGAAACAGTACTCGTGCACCCAAAATGTGGAGACTGCATGGGCAAGATCGGGGGAAAAGAAAAAAGGCCACTGATTACAAGCGCAAGAAGGCATGCAAATGAATATGAATAATGTTGCTTCAGTGCCACAATGTTTTCCGAAATGTACTATACAGATCATAAAATGAGTTATTCCAAACATTATATATACTTATGTCTCTGTTTTTTTCTCAGTGCGGCTTTGACATCATGGACCATAAGGTGCATACTAATTCAGTGTGAGCAGGAACACTCAATAAAAACTGAATAAAAAAAAAAAAAAAAAAATTCAAGTAACCGAGATACGAAGAAGGCAGATTCACCAGTGTTTTTTGTGTGTCAGCTTTTATCCCTCCAGATCAGAGAATTTCCAGTTCCATTGTCTCATAACACCACTCACATCTACAGTTATTCCCAGTTTCAGATAAAAAGTAACCGCGTCAGATCTGGGGCGGGGGTGAGTGCTGTATCGTGATCGTGACTGAGAGAATAAAAGTGAAAAAGAAAAAAAAAAAACTCTTAACTTTTACAAGTACTATAAATTTACACCTGGTTTTACAGACACAAATCAAATGTATGTTTTTATTGTATAATATTAACAATAAGAGTAGCTCACTACACTGCAAGGAAGCTGGTTTTGAACTCGCAACCTCTGGATTATAAGTCGGCAGTTCTAACCACTGCACCATGGAAGCTGTCGTATTGTAAGTGTACCTTTTGTGAAAGTGTTTATTTGATATTTGGCCATCAGCCTTCATACATTATACAGTTCGTCTACATTTTGTCCATTTATTACTAAAACATGAAAAACTAGCCAACCCACGGTGTAGCATCCGCCACATAATTATGTATTGATGGGTGAACACTTCCTGAACGACACAGTTGTCCAAATGGGGTGGGTTTGAGGATTCCACTGTGAGTGAATAAAAAGATGGACCTCTGGAGAGAGCAACATACAATTCTCCGTGACTGAAAGCGGGATCGTCTGTGACGATGGAGGCCACGCTGGTGAAAGTTACTTCGTCGGTAGGGATAAGTTTCAGCACTTGTTCATTAAGGTGTAGCGAGTTTTCGTTGTTGACGCTTAATATAGCTTGCGCACTGAGTTGTTCCGGAGTCACAGTTGAGAAACACTTTTTTAATGTCTTTTAAGCACAGGGAAAAAAATGAACATGTGAAACATCTGTAATTTAATAAGGCACCAAGAAAAGTATCATTGCAATAATGCACGCAACGACCCGATCGCTGTAAACAGAAGTGAAAACAAAATTGAGCCCGGTGCATTCTTTAACTGCCTTCTGTGCCTTGTAGCGTAGTGGTAGTGTTGCTGCTTTGCAGTAAGGAGACTGTGGAAGATTTTGGGTTCGCTTCCCGGTTCCTCCCTGTGTGGATAGCGCTTTGAATACTGAAAACACCGGTATATCAATGTAATGAAGTATTATTATTCTTATGCGTCCAGTGCTCGCTCTCTCTCTCTCTCTCTCTCTCTCTCTCTCTCTCTCTCTCTCGCGTGCCTGTGTGTGCCTGTGTGTGTGTGTGTGTCGCTCGCTCTCTCACTCACTGCACTTGTCCCTGCAGGCATACGCCACTTAATTATTTATTGATGGCTGAACACTTCCGGAAAGACACAGTTGTCTAAAAGGGGTGGGGTTGAGGATACAACAGTAAGTGAATGAAAAGATGGAACTCTGAGAGAGCAACATACAACTGTCCGTGACTGAAAACTGGTTTTGGCAGATACATGCATATCTTTTTGAAAGTTTGGCCCTGTGCCTTATTAATTGTCATCGCAAAGGCCAATCTAACAGGAAATTGTCTTTGTGTAAAAGTAAAAGGCAAATTATCCGCGACAAACAAACTGTTTTACACGTTGCATACCAACCCCGCGGTGTAGTATATGCCGCATAATCACACCGCTTTTTTAATGTTTTTTTTAAGCAGAGAGAAAAAAAATGAACATTTGCAAAATCCATAACGCTGCTTTCAGTAAGTACAATGCACACGCGTTTAATTTGTCGGCCACTTTTTGCCAGCCGTCTTTTCTGGTTTGGGCTGCTTTTTGCAGTGTTACCGCTTGTGCATATTAAATCTTGAAATCTTCGAGTAGCTAATTAACTAACTAACACCCACCCACACAGCTTGTGTGAATAAATGCGCCCGTTCTTTCATAATTTTGTTGCAGCCTATCAAAGACTACTGATCATGTTTTGTAGACTCAATATACATTGGCTTTTCACTCAGCGCGGGGGCGCGCATTCATCTCGGATTATTACATCCAGCTAATCTGCTACATGGCTGCGTTTGAAAAACCGATTTATCCCGGATGAGTTTCACCGGCATTAATGATTAGGAATCTGGTTGGAACAAAACCCTGCAGCCACAGGGGTTCACCAGGACCGAGTTTGGGAAACACTGCTGAACACAGACGAAACCGACTCAGGTGAGGAGTTGGGGCGGGCAAAGTAGTTGCAGCTATTGATTATTCAGTGTTGTTTGCCTGGGTGTCTGATCTGCTCGACGGGATCAGAAATAAAAGGAAAACAATGTGACAGGTGTTCCTGTGGCATAGCGGGTTCACAGCTCCCATTCAAAAGGCCATTTTTAAATAAATAATCCCTGCGCTCACAGCGTAGCGAGGTGCGTGGAAGTGTTGCTGAAAGTCAGCCATGTTGCGAAGTTTGAGAGCAACAGTTTCGTCAATGACATTTTTCCAGAAAAACCAGACTGATAGAAACAGTTACCTGATGCAGGAATTTGTATAACATTGAAAGGAGTGTTGTTTCCATGAAATACATTTGAAGCGGTAGCCATGGAGGGCAAATGAACAGTCAACGTGGCTCACAGCTGGATTTGGACTGCAGCACAGACCAAAGCGAGTGAGTATGTGTTTGGTGAGCTGTTCGAGTTGGTGGGCAGTGCTCTGAGGTGTGTTCCCTATCACGTGGGAGGAGTGTTAGAGTTTGTGGGCAGGGCTTCGTTGTTCCTTTCCCATGGTTTTCGATGGTGGATGCGGTCGGGTGTCGTAACCGAAAAGAATAATGAAAAGTCAACGTGGCTCAGAGGTGCATGTGGACTCTAGCACAGACGAAAGCGACTTACGGGGTGGTCGGTGAGTTGTTGCGTCCGGGCACATGAGCAGGCAGGGGTGGGGTGGGGGAGGTTTGGGGGGATGGTATAGCAGGCTGCTTGGGCTTATCGACACATTTAGAAGACAAAAGATGCTGACGGAGAGGTGCGAAGGGATTTAAGGTGGGCCGGATTTACGAGTTTTTTCGTTGGCTCTGGTAATTCTAGTGTTAATGATGTACATGAAATTCATAGCTTTCATCTTCGTCTTTTTATTTTATATAATGACATGTTTAAACAGTATAGATCAAGTCTTTTTTACAACAATTAAGGAAATCAGTGACATTAAGATCCACAATCCACAACCTAAAATATCAACAGAAACAAAATGGGTGTTAAAAAATTGACAAGGCCATAATCAATTATGAACAGGGTGGAATAACCAAAACTAAATAAACCATGCAAAAGTGACTGAAAAAACAAGCAAGAAAATACAGTTGCTATCTAATATAAATAGACCTTGAGAAGAAAAAATGTCTAAAGAAGGAGCATTCTCCTGACGGAAATAATGCTAAGTTTAAGATAAGTTTAAGAAAAAAGATGACTGAGTAACAACAAATATGAGATCATTGAATGTTTCCTATACATTATGCAGGCAGTGCAGAGAAAGGCACAATTGAGAGAGGTGAAATACTCCTGGAGGTAATGAAAGAAACTTTTTTTGTATTCTCAAAACTGGAAAAAGCAGTGGCTAAGATGGGATCATTGGAGATGTTTTGAACTCATGTGTTAATGGTAACTAGCAAATGTCCTAGCAAAATTATTGGCACATGCAAAGTATAATGACACCAGTAAAATTGTACTACTTCATCAAGACCAGAAAAAAAAAATGAAGATCGGTCAATACACCCTTAAGATGTGTCCAAGTTACATAAATTATCTTAAAACTAATTGAGATATTTGATTTTGCTCATGCACCATGGCCACTAAACAAAGGTTCAGCAAGATATTGAATGTTTCAATAATAATAAAATATTTTATTTATGTGAACATCAACTACCACTTTAAATTGTTTTAATCAGCTTCAGAAAATAATTTGATTCTGTTAAACTTAATTTTACAAACCCTTGCAAAGATAAACGTGATAGGAAAACCTTGTCTATTTGCTTAAAAGCTATAATATATGCAAATGCGAAAGTCTACATGAACAAGCATCGAGATGGAAGAAAAACGGACTTGGGAGAAGGTAACACACTTTTACCAAAGTCCTCGGCAAGCTTAGAAGAAGTATTAAAGCATGTGGATTATTCCGAAGTAAGAATGAAAATCACTGCCAATTATGACATCTTTCTCGTCTGCACTGCTGAAGAACTTTACAAATAACAGAGGTAAATGGCATAAGCTAATTTTCAGAACTGAAGTTGTCTTTCATTTTCTTTAAATTCGTGTTCAATAGCAGTTCCTGGTTTCCTCCACAAATGACGCTTGCAATGAAGGCCTTTTTTTTAAGCCAGCAAATCTAATTTCTCAGTCTGTGGGTCTTTTAGGTGCTTTTTGTGCAAATTCCAAGTAGGTTTTCTTATGCTGCCTGGCCACTCTGTTTTAAAGCCCATATTAGTGGAGTGTTGGAGAAGTTTCTCCTAGCTCAAATTCTCTAGAACTCAGCCAGAGTGACTGTTAGGTTCTTTGTCACCTCTGTCCCAATTTCTGCATCTGGCCATGTGGCTAGCGCTCTAGGAGGAGTTGTGGTTGCTCTGAACATCTTTCTTTTAAGAATTATGGAGACCACTGTGCTTTTGAAATCCTTCAATGCTGCAGAAATTTTTGTAGCCTTCTTCAGATCCATGCCTCAAAACAATCCTGTTCCTAAGCTCTGCAGACAACTCATTTAACCTCATGGACTGTTTATTTGCTCACCTGAGGGAGTCTTCTATAGCGTAAGTATTTCTAATCAATTTAATTTACCATTGGTGGACTCCAAACATCTCAGTGATGATAAATCGAATGGGATGCACCTGAGCCACATGTCAAGTGTCATGACAAAAGGTTTTAATATGTGGGATAGTTCAGGTTTTTTTTTTTTTTTTTAATAAATTTGTAAAAAACCTCTAATATCCTGTATTCACTTTGTCGTTCTGAGATACTGAAAGATGTTTGAGGGGGTAAAAAAATTAATATAACAAAATGTGAAAAAGTGAAGGGTCTGAATACTTTCCTAAAGCAGTGTGTGATTCTCCACTGAGACTGTGTACTTTATTTCTCCTTTAACTGCAGCTCTCCTTTCAGCCTTTACCTGAAAATGAGTATTTTCATTTTTGCAATCTCACCGCCCATTTACTGTCTTTTATTTCTACTGTTTTTAGATGCTCTGCATGTGTGTCCAAATTATGTATTATAATATATGTATGAAATATCTGATGTGGACTGGTGTCCTGTCCAGAGCCTGGTTCCTTCCATGTGCCGAAAAATGCTCTTGTGTTGAACAGTAAAGTCGTGAGATCTTAGGAAACCCAAAAAAGTGCCTACTTTCCTACCATCATGAGCTTAAATACTTCCGTTATTCTTTCTCTAGCACCATGATATCTGCCTGACTTATTTTTCTGTGAGATATTCTTTTGGTTAACATTTTTTGTTCTTCGGAACTTACCAGTTGGGTTTTTCAATTTTGGAGCTTCTGTGTAAGCTTTGCTGTAGTGTCATTTCATGTTTCATTGACAATATTTCATATTCTGGTTTGTAAGGTGATCATCTGTTATAAATTATTTAAGTAAGAAGGCCGACATACTGTATATGTTGTTGACTTTTATATTGTGCTTTTTGAGCTTAACTCCCTATAGCTAGGGTCTACTTTATTTTTGACTGATCATCACAAAATGCTAATTTCTATTGTATAAATAGAGAGATTTGTGGTTAATTATGACCATTCAGTATTAGTTCATAATCTATTACAATCAAAGGTTTTTGGGGAAAGTAAATACTACTTGGTTAAAAACATGCTGACTACCCTAAAGATGTATATAAAATCAAACAATAGTACTAGGCTCCTGTGAAGGTCTGCAGCAAGATTGACCAATTTTTTGAATGTTATTCTGTTATAGAGTTCTGCATATAACTTGAATTTTGAAATGCATAACCTTTCCTGACAACACTAGATGTAATACAAGAACCACCCCTGGACTGAACCTCATACTCTCACTGTGCCAATTTATAATCACAGGTTAACCTATGCTGTGAGTGTTTGGAAGTTGGGAGAATGACGCTTTTTGCATTCACATCTTGAACAGTAGCTGAGTGACATGGGGAATCTTCAGCCCTTCTTTGTTTTGTAGTGAGTAATCTGCAAATGTTATACATGCCCACAGTTTGTACCAAACTGCACAGATGCCACTTGGGGGGCTTAGGCAGGCATGTTATCTTCAGAGGTTGATTGCAAACTAAATTTGGAAATACTCTGCTAGTGTAGGCAGCCTCTGGAGAGGAAAAGATAGATGTGCTTAGTGGCTGTGCTATTGAGGGCTTTTTCTTGTTACTATGTGTCTGTGGGTGGGAGTTAATGCTAATAACCATTTTTAATCTTTACAATGAACAAAAATAAACATTCATCCAATAAAATGTCTATTTGGGAATTTTCAAAATGCACCTGTTTCATTGCCAGTTAGGTTGCCCTTAATTGTTCCCAACCAGCTCCTTTGTATTTTTGTATTAGGTTAATTGTACCAACAGCCCTTTGTGTCTAAAGCTATCACCTGACTGTACTGGGTCATTTTCTTTTAAAATCTGTGTTCATGCAGGGCAGAATTTGACTGGATGAGCAAATCCCAGATGTTATTAGTAATAACATGCTTTGAAGAAATACAACACTTTCAGTGAATTCATATTATGCGGCCATTTTGCAAAAGGAAATGTTATGACCTAGTGTTGCCATTCTCTTGGTTTAGCTTTTGGTGTATGTGTGACATATTCCAAAATGCTAATGCAGTGTTGTTTTTTTCTTTGCAGCATTTCCCCCATACTTTATATGTATACCCTTCACATGAGTTTTTCACATTTTAAATGTAAATTAGTAAAGTTGTGGCTGCAACTCATTAAATAGAAGAGGTGGTTTTGAACCTTTCTTTTTTGAAAGATTACTAGTTTATAGTACATTATTTATCTCTTATTACTTTAGGTTTATAAATTCTGTATTATCTTGGGTGGTTAGTTCCAGCATAATCATTTTACCAAACATCTACAAAAGCAGCAGTTACAATACCAGTCTAGCCACATCAGCCTGCTCCTATGACAATGCTTTAGCATAATCTGTAATATCACACCTACAGTCTCTCTTAGCGTCTATTCCAGCTGCTGTTTTGGCATATGTTAAAGCCCCTGACACATGATAGGAAACTAGCCCAACGATTGCAAGTAGCTTCCTCCTGCTTCCAGGCTAAGAAATGCAATTGCCAAGTAACAACAATATTCTGTTCTCTAGATAATTACTAATTTAGACTATATCTATTCTTCCTATTTCTTGCTAAAAATGTTAACACACCAGATCAGATTCACACTGCAATATACGGTAGCTGAAAAACGGTCAAGGTGCTTGTGCATTATTGTCTGTTACTCTGAAGAGACATTCAGTCTATCAGTGCTCACACCTCAAGCAGCAGGAGATGAGAAATGACAGCAAACAATAAATAGCACTATTTTGCAAGTAAATAAATAAAAATGTTACATAAGTGGGTTTTTGTTTTTTTTTTTTTTTTTTTTTTTTTTTTGTTTTTTTTTAACTTCAGGTTTTCATCTTTGTATTTTCGATGTTATTTTCATGATTTCTGTTAGAAACTGAAAATGGCCTCAGTATATTCTGCTGGATATGCGCAGACAGAAATATCTAGTATGTATTAATAAATGAGAAACGGCTTCTCCTCAAATGGGTCTATTTTCCAAGGCAGCTGTTTTATAGTTTGAAATTTAAAAAATACAGTATGTGAACAAATTGGACTCTGACTTTAGTCATAGCTATTAAACACTGCAGAAGTTGATTATGCTTAATTCCATTAGAGACTATTTTGCTTTAAGCTACACTTTTTGTATGTGAAAATTCACTAATATAGTCATCTATTTGCATGGATAGTTCATTTCATTTGCAGTAAAATTTGTATGTATTTTCCTGATTTGTTTTTGAACTGTGACCAATTGAATTCAATAGGCTGATGGTCCAACGAGTTAAAACACAGCAGTCCAGCAGCTATTGAAAGTCATTTATGGGTTGTGCTTGTGATACACACTTTAACCAGCCCCACTTGTGTGATTAAAATCCAACTCATCCAGCTTACTGGCTTCAAAACTCATGACCTCTGACATGAAAATGGTAGCATCTCAGTTATGAGTACATTTGTGTGTGTTGTAGACTGCAAAGCTGAACTCTGCTTCCAGAGTTAATTCCTCTACAAATAACATATCTGCAATGTATTGTAGCTGGAGTTTAGGTGTTTAGCCATGATTGAGGATGTGGAGGCCACAATATAATCTTTGGTTTTTTGTTTTTTTTTTGGTTTGCTCCAAGTTATAAAGTTGGACACAAGTTGTCAAATTTGTAAATAGTTTTCAACTTGAGGCAAATGATGTAAGAAAAGGTTGTCCACTTAAACTAATGTAGGGTAAAATGTGGCTTTAGTCTTGCTTTGAAAGAGCAAGACTAAATTTTTCCATGAGAAGAGAAATGGAACACTGCTGCTTCATGCAGTTTCTTGCGCTTTCTCTAACTGTAAACAATTGAAGGCATAAATTTAATGAGCACACTCCTTCTCTAGCCCTGAAGGTGACATCTTTTCACACTTGGAATTTTTTTACATTTCTGTAACCGTGACAAACTTTAAACTAAAAGAATAGATACAGTATATTTTGTTTAGAAGACAAGTCATCAAATTGAGTTTACAAGAAAATAACCCTTGCACAAAATGGTAGTTTCTTAATGTGTTTTTAATTTTTTTTTTATTTTCATTAGTTTGAGTGGCTCATCCTACTTAATTATATAACTGGGAACAGGATGGTTATGGAGTTTTTACATTATAAACATTTAGCCTGTCTTTTACTACCTTAAACAATGTAAAAAGTACTAACTGAAAACTGAGACATGATGTTTAATGTGTGGTTTCAATCTAAACAAATATGAGCAGCAATTGGGCACATCCCTGGTTGAAGTCATGATTGGAGGCACTGGTCTGAGATGTTTTCCTGTGAGTTGTTGGTTTGTTTGTTTATTTTTTTTTTCCCCTCTTCTGACTACGGTAATTATGTAAGCACATAAATTGCTAGAATTATCCACTCGGGGGAGTTTTAACTATATTTTTTTTTTTCCTGCCAGCTCAACAGAGTGTACTTTGCGATGGGCCACCTGTAAAAACAAATGGGCACAGTGCTGATTTGTAGGTTCCAGGCACAAGTGCCTGCTTCTAATTTTAGATGCACTATGCAGTGCTTAGTTTAGATTAGCTCCTAGCTCTGCAGAAAGCTGTTGCTGAAGACAGGTACAATTTACACTATCTGCTGAGCGAGAGGTTGGCTGAGAGAATGGCCTACAGTTGTATACGAAGTTTGGACATCTCAATTTAAATTAGTCTCAGGGTGAAAAAATATTAATGAACTAACTGCAAAAGTGTTTCTTTTACACTTGCCACAGTAAATACAGTAAATAATAAAATGTGCCCAAATATCTCAATCAATACCCATAATTTTGGATGCAACTGTAAGTCCACTGCTTCTTAAGACCATTAGCTACATTGCTGTAACAAGAACATCTGTTATTATATTACTTTTTTGTGCACTTTGTTTTTGTTTTTGTGTTTTTTTTTTTTTTTTTTTTAGCTCTGTACAATTTAGCCCCTTTGCATTCCCCCTCAATGCAGCATGCACAGTTTTTTTTTTGTTAATTACTGTTGCATTGAAACTTTACTTCAATTTCAAATTTAGGTCTTACTTCTTGTGTAAAAGCTTTCTACAATGTGCATCAATTATTGGAGGGATAAGTCATCTTCCAGTGTTTTTGTCAGTGCATTTCTGAGGTCTAAACTCTGTAGATATTTTAAATTGCATGGCCAGCACCCCATCTAGTTAAATGCAGTGAGGGTGTAGCTTGAATCAAATGTTGTTTGTGAATTTTCTCAGAACTGGGCTTTGCTTTGCAGAAGCTTAGCTAAAAAGCTTGTTGTGAGTGCAGGTGGAGGGGCCTTAGTGACTGGCATTTGAGTGATGCCAGCAACACTACATAGCTGGCTGTAAACCAGGAAAGAGTGACAGGCCTGGAGCTCGTCTAGACTGCAGTCTTCAGCATTCTACCACAAGGGCTTTTGGTGGGAGGGTGTGGTTCCTATTTCTGTACTTTTTATGTGTTTTAACTTGATGTACTGTATGCAGAACAAAAATGAGGAAGCCACATGTTTATACTGCAAAGAATATAATAAAAGTTTTGTCTCACTGGGGATAAACATATTTGAGAGTGGCTCGAAATTTGTATTTCTCTTTGAGAAAGATATATTAAGGCTTGCATGTGGCTATAATGTAAGTGTGACTCTGAGTTCGTCCAGTATATGATTGGGCACTTTTGTCACACAAATCCAGATCAAAAACAAGGAAAATCCGAAGTATTTTAAAAATGATGTCATTAACCAAAAAATAAAAATGGGAGGGGATTATCCAATAGTGAAGACAAAGTATGAGAATAAAACAAAGTCAAAGTAAACCCTGTTGTCCACAAGGGCCTCTCTATCACATGTACCTGCTGGTATAGTGCAGGTATTTTCTGTATAGAGCATCTAGTCACAAACAGATTTCTCTTAATGATTTGTAACATCTTAGCCTTACTCTCAGTAGTGTACCTAGACACCAGACTCAAAGTGGACTTGGCAGGGAATAAGTAGTCTAACAAAAAACCCAACCCTATCATTTACTTGGTTTTTTCTTTCTGCTTTTCTGACTTATATTTCTTACTCAAATGCCTTAAAAACTATGTATTAAAAGTAATTTGTATCATTAGCTGGTGATGAAATAAGGGTGAGGTGTACTTTGCTGTACACTGATGGGAAATATTTTCCAGGGTTACAAGAACGAATCGTTTTTACCATTTCTCTGTTGCCAGCCTACAACCAAAGAAATGTATGCTTACCATATATCTATACAGAAAAAAATCACACCATGCACTGTTACAGTCTTTATATTTCAGTCAAAATTTTTGTGTTTGTTAAAAATGGCCAAAACAAAATGGCTTTATCAAGAAACATGCCAGTATATTGTTGTTGTGAGAAATTAAAGTTATTCAGTGTGAGAGATTTCCAAGAAAATGAAGATTTCATACAAAGGTGTCTATTACTGTCTTATGAGAACATGGCAAACTGGATCTAAACTGGACAGAAAAAGAAAGGGGAAGGCTCAGATGCACAGTAGGGTGAGTATATCTGAGTCTGTAGTCTGAGAAACGAATACCTTATAGGTCCTCAGTTGTTTCTTCAGTGTTATCTGATATAGAGAATGGGATGCTGACTTTAGAAGTAGAGTTCCAAAGAAAAAAGCCATATCTGAAACTGGAAAATAAAAAGAAAAGTGTATAATGGACTTCCTGTCTGATGTCTGTCTTTTGCCTATTTTGATCTTTTCTTTTCACTGTTACAGACAGTTATTATTTAAGGATGCTTGGTCCAGGAATTGAACTCTGGTTGATGATGACAGGAGGCATCATTGCTAATCACTGTACTAACATGTAATGAAATCCATCCATTTAAGACCTGTTTATCCAGCTCAGGTTTCATCTACAGCAGTATTAACCTGTTGAATTAAGGGCAATATGTATATATTTTTTATATATTTAAAAAAATGAGCTAAAGCTAAAATTGGCAGCAATCTGCAGTTATTAGGACAGAGACTAAATATGTTTGCTGAATGTTAGGGTTGTATAATTTTGCTTTTATAATATTTTTTGTCATCTGCATGTTTTAGCATTAGCTATCGCTTATATTTTTAACAGTAAATGATTTGAAAAAAGAAATATAAAATGGTCCTATTCTAACGGTTGATTGTTTGAAACCAGAGTGTTCAAGTAATGAAATATGAAGCATGCAGAGGAATGTCCAACTAAACGTCAGAATGCTAATTTTAAACCTTTGTCAATGCAGATGGGTGGAGATCAGGAGAAACAGGCAGTGTAATTGTATTCCTTCAGTGAAATCTGAGAACTGTGAAAAGCTGTGCCCTTTTTACCTAACCTACATTTTCAGGATAGTCTTTATTACTATATGTTTGCATTGCTTTTAATACTGAGATGAATGAGTTTGAAAACAGTGAAACTCTTAGTACGATAAAGAAAAATAGAACTGTTTGTTTTTATTTACTGCTTTCACAGGAGTGTAGGTGTTTAAGTTTTAAAATTGCTCTAAACAAAAGACCACCTAATATTGCTTAGGTCCCCCTTTATAACCCCAAAATAGCTCTGACCCATCAAGGCATGGATTCTACAATACTCCTGAAGTTGTCCTGTGGGTTGTGTTTCCAAAATGTTAGCAGATCCTTTAAGTCCTGTAAGTTGCAGGAGAAACCTCCATGGATTGGTCTTGTCTTTCTAGCACATACCACTAAAACCCAATCAGTTTGCGTTCTGGAGAATTTAGAAACCAAGTCAACACAGTGAATTCTTTGTCATATTCCTCAAGTTATTCCTGAATAAGTTTTGTAGTGTGGTAGGGTGCATTATCCTGCTGAAATGAGGCCACTGCCATCAAGGGAATACCAAAGCCATGAAGGAATGTGTGTGATCTGCAACAATCTTTGGGTAGATGGAACGTGACATCCACATGAATACCAGGAACCAAGGTTTCCTAGCAAAACATTGCCCAGAGCGTCACACATTCTCTGCTGATTTGCTTCTTCCCATAGTGTATCTTGCCGCTCATCTCTTCCCCAAGTAAATGACTCCCACACACCTGGCTCTCTGTGATCTTAAAGAAAAGGTGATTCATCAGATCAGGACACCTTCCTCAATTGGTTCATGGTCCAGTTCCAACAGTCACACGTCCATTGTAGGCACTTTTCATGGTGAACAGGGGTTAGCATGAGCACTCTGATCTGTCTACCCCTACGCAGCAAGCTGTGATGCATGGTGTGTTCTGACATCTTTCTCTCATGGCTAGCATTGAGATTTTGAACAATTTGTGCTACAGTAACTGTTCTGTGGAATGGGACCAGACAGGACAACCTTTGCTCCCCACATGCATCAGTGAGCCTTGGGTGCTCATGACTGTAAACAGTTTTGTTTGGAACTAACCACTGCACACTGGGGATGCTCCAATTCCTGCTATTTTGAAGATTCTCTGACCCAGTTGTCTAACCATCACAATCTGGCCCTTGTCAGTCACTCCAATCTTTACACTTGCTAATTGTTTCTGCTTTCAACACATCACCTTGAAAAACTGACTATTCAGTTGCTGCTCAATATATCCCACCCCTTGTCAGGTGCTATTGTAGTGAGATAATGCACGTTATTCACTTCAACTGTGGTTTTAATGGTGTGGCTGATTGGTGTATTTATATATATATATATATATATATATATATATATATATATATATATATATATATATATATATATATACTGTATATATACATATATATATATATATATATATATATATATATATAGTGTGATAGTTGCCCGGACACCACCAGTCGGAGACCACATCTTTATAAAATACGCACGTTTATTTTCCATTAATAAACACAATTCCACCATAACACACAATGCACTCAGCAATAATCGCCACTATTTTTGCCGCCTCTACTCCTCCAGGGAGCTTCGTCCTTCTCCCACTCCCGACTCTGGCTCACTGACTGCAAGGAGGCGGCCCCTTTTATTCCCACCCGGATGTGCTCCAGGTGGCTGATGATGTCCATTCGGCAGCACTTCCTGGTGTGGCGGAAGTGCTGCCCTTTGAACCGGAAGCACTTCGTGCGTCCCTGGCCGATCCCTCCGTCATCTTGCCAAGTGTGGCGGAAGTAATCACATCCGGGTCTCCTGAGGCTTAAAGCGCCCCCTGGCGGTGGCCACGGTTCCCAATGGGTCAAATCCTCTTTGTCCCTTTCCCGTGGTCCTCTTTTTATCCAGGGCGGCAGCCCCCTTGTGCCCCGGAAGCTATTAATGTCTCTTTCCGGTCCCTCCAGGCATCCCGGCCAGGTAATGACTGCAGTCATCTGTGACAGTGCCCAACCACCAGCGAAGAACAGTCCTTCGAAGCGGCCTGTCCCGCGAGTGAATATTTCAAACCAAGCGGGCAATACAAGTTGTCTTCCTAGGCCTGGTCCTGTATAAAAGAAAACAGACATAGGGGCGGAGGCATTGCCCTGACGCCACTGTCTGGCATTGTCATCTCTGTAATAGGGCCAACGCTCTCCCCTTTGACCAGCACCCTGGTCGCCAAAACCTCGGCATCCGCTTAAGTTTGCTCCACTCCCCGTCGTCCGGGTACTTAGGATAATCGCCCTTGCTGACTCGTGAGCACCCCTCTGCCTCTGCAGAGGACGACCAATCACTCTACATGAGCTCACGGGCTCACGTCTCCCTTTGTAGGAAGAACCGGCTTTCCTCCTTCGATTCTTCCCCTTTCTCTGGGGCTTTCTGACGGCCTGGGTCTTCCTATGGAAGAGGAAAAGACTCCTTGCCGCCTGTGCCCCTATGAACTGACGCGAGCGTGATGCTGGCTCTGGCGGTAGAGCACTAGGACCCTGGGCACTAGTCAGCCGGCGTCCTGGCTCCCCTCCTTCCCAGCGATCAGCCCTTCTTATTTCTCCCACTGCAAGCTGACGTGAGCGTGATGCTGGCTTTGGCGGTAGAGAACTAGGACCCTGGGCACTAGTCAGCCGGCGTCCTGGCTCCAGCCCTTCTTTTTTCTCCCTCTGTCAGAGATGCAGCTACTAAGTCCCTGTAACCACGCGATCCAGGAACGAATTCGCTCGCACCTCCCTTTTTAATTTCGGTAACGGTTTCACTCACCTTTACCTTGACAAACCTCCAGCCAAAGTTTCCAGCGTCGCGCCCTTCCGCCCTGTGACGTTCAGTCTGTTGTGACGCGCCCGCCTTCCTCTCCAGCTCGTCTTTAAGTACACGGAGGTCGTTTTCTACCTGCATGATCCCCTGCGCTAATCGAAGCCACGTCTCCAATTCCTTTGGATCTGCAGGTACAAACACAGAATCAGCCAGTGGAGGATTTATTATTAAATCGTTCCTACTTACCGGCTTTTCTTCTTCGTGCTTTCTTCCGGGTTCCACCGAACCCTCCCCTTGCTCGAGACGGACGTTCGCCTGCCCCGTCTTCAGCCAATTACCGACGGGCACACGGCACACGCCGTCCAATCTCTTGCCTGTCACGGGGCGGGACTTCCGGTCTTCAGCCATCTGCTCTCTTCTCCCAATGGATCTGTGAGACTCCTTGCAGCCATTCTGCCTCGGCTTCTTGAGGCGCAACGGATCCTCCCCTTCCTCTAGCGACGCCGTCCCGGCTTCGCGGACAAGACTGGCACCCTCCAGCCACTGACACGGTTCCAGGTACGCTCCACCTGACAATTCAGTGCTGATGCCTTCTGCAGTCCCTCCGGCGACGACGGACACTGGGGAGTCCCCTTCTCCTCTGCCTTGGCTGGCCCCTCTCAACCCCCTTGGGTGGAAAGCAGCACACTGGAGAGTCTCTGGCAGCCTCAGGGCGATACGCGGAACGCCCGCGGTGTGTGTGTGGACCGGCGCCATACCGGGCTTGTTCGTGGCTGACTGGGGTACCGGGCAGTTCACAAAAAATTTATTTAAGGGGTCCCCCTCTTGATAGCAAGTGGGAGGTCCCTGTTCGGGCGCCATTGTGATAGTTGCCCGGACACCACCAATCGGAGACCACATCTTTATAAAACACGCACGTTTATTTTCCATTAATAAACACAATTCCACCATAACACACAATGCACTCAGCAATAATAACCACTATTTTTGCCGCCTCTACTCCTCCAGGGAGCTTCATTCTTCTCCCACTCCCGACTCTGGCTCACTGACTGCAAGGAGGCGGCCCCTTTTATTCCCACCCGGATGTGCTCCAGGTGGCTGATGATGTCCATCCGGCAGCACTTCCTGGTGTGGCGGAAGTGCTGCCCTTTGAACCGGAAGCACTCCGTGCGTCCCTGGCCGATCCCTCCGTCATCTTGCCAAGTGTGGCGGAAGTAATCACATCTGGGTCTCCTGAGGCTTAAAGCGCCCCCTGGCGGTGGCCACGGTTCCCAATGGGTCAAATCCTCTTTGTCCCTTTCCCGTGGTCCTCTTTTTATCCAGGGCGGCAGCCCCCTTGTGCCCCGGAAGCTATTAATGTCTCTTTCCGGTCCCTCCAGGCATCCCGGCCAGGTAATGACTGCAGTCATCTGTGACAATAGTCAGGTATATCAGTTGTCTGAACATACAGTTGTTGAGTAGCCCTGTGACTTGTGCATAAAAGCTGTACCTAAATCTAGTGGTGTGATAGCTATTGGTCCTATTACATGTGCCAGAAGAGTAGACATTAAAGTGACTGTACAGGATGGCTGATAATCTCTAAGAGTTGGACTGGTGACCTCATAGTTCATATGCCACTAGGCGCTGGGTATGTGCCTGTAAACGAAAAGTGGCATTGATTTGGCTATTAAAGTTACTGTCTATGAATTGCTGTGTTTTTTTTTTCTTCCTCCTCCTGTACCATATCTAAGAGTCTCCTGAATGATGTAAAGACTACTCGTAGAAGGCGCAATCGTTCATAGCATGGATGTTTTCCATGTATAATGTCCAATTAAACTTTGAATAAAAATTGTGTGAGCTATGTATGTTAAAAGTGCATTGTTCTGTTTGTTTGGTTTACAAAGTATTAAACATAACTTTAAAATAACCCCCTTAAAACATAACCTCTTTTAATTCTAACAAGAGTTGTGAAGACCCAGAGTCTGCTCTAGAAGCACTAGAACCAACACTTTACAGAGTGCCAGTCCTTCAAAGGACATACCCAAAGCACACACACAAAATGTGAAAGGGAAAAACTGAAATAGCATGTTCAAAATTCTGTAGCTAGAATAATAACCCACACCAAGCCTTGGGGACATTCAAGGGGTGTTCAACAATTTATCTACCTTAGTAGGAAAGAAAAGAGCTTTCAAAATATTTTTGTTTTAATTTTCAGTATAGTCCCCTGATAAATCCATACACTTCATCCACTTTTCCTGCAATGACTTTTACCTGTTTGGGGGGAAAAAAAATCTTCTGTTTGACCTTCAAACCAGGACCTCACAGCTGCCTTGACTTCTTCTCTCCGTGGAAAGCAGTTTTCAAATGGTGATTTCTTCAAAACTTGGAACAGCAAATAATCTGAGAGAGCCAGGTCAGGACTATAGGGTGGATGGTTCAGCTGCTGGAACCCACATTCATGGATGGCAGCCTTTTGATTGACGTGACCTGTGAACCAGCTAATTGTCGTGAAGAAGCAGAATGCCTGCTTTGAGCTTTCCTCGTCTTTTCTCCTTGATTGATTCTTGCAAAGTGCTCATTGTGTTGGCATAACTCTCCCCGGTTATGGTTGGCTTGTGTGGCATGAACTCCAGAGGCAAAAGTCCTTCAATATCCCAGAAGATAGTTACCATGACTTTGCTGCAGTATTTTCTGTCTTGAACTTTTTTGGGGTGGGGGATGACTCCATTTTGGACTCCGGATCTCTATGATAGACCCAAGTCTCATCTCCAAACGATGAAAAAAATTCACTTTGTCTTCACACTGCATCTCCCAAGTTCTCCTGACAGCAGTGGAGCCTTATGACCTTCTGACATGGCGTCAGCATAATTGGAACCCATCTTACACTGACCTTTGACATGCCCAACTTTCATGAATTATTTTCCAAATTATACCTGCCAAGATGCCCATCTCTTTAGATATTTAGGAAACCATAATTCATCTGTTTGACAAAATAAAATCCTTGAATTTATGCACATTTCTGTGGTAGTTGCTTCCACAGGTCGTCCAGTGTGAGTGTCATCTTCAATGGACTCTCTACTGCAATTAAACTGCTTGCTTCAAAATTTTACTTTGTAGGATGATGGGGCTAACTAACCATAAACTGCAGTCATGTGTTCATGAATCTCCTTTGTCATTTTTCCTTCTTTTGCGAAAAATCTTAGGACTGAACGTTGCTCTAAATCTATCATTTTCTTATTTGATTCGCAAGAGGACCCTCCTGACATCCTGTCTCTTGGAATGTTAGACTCGCACTGAGCCACAACTGTACACGAGTAACCTTGAGACATGTCACAGCATGCCCAGACTTGTTTCAATATGTTTGCTACTTTCTTTCTTACTCTGGTAGATAAATTATTAAACACCCCTCGTATTGCTGCTAGATCCATGTCATTACACAATGTGAATTAAATATCACAATTCTTTTAAGATTTCTTTTCTTACAAGTAAATGTCTACATAACTGTGGTCCATTTTATCTTTCTAATCTATTATTATAACAAAATTATAACGTTTTTTGCATTGGTTATATAGTATTTCAATACATATTTACAGATAAATTTTATTCTTTCTTTATTTTAACATTTATAATGTAAAGCATGATTTGTTATTAAAGACATGCATTTTAACAATACATTGCTTTAGCAGCAAAGGAAACATTTATTCAGATTGTGTTCAGTTATTTAAAGCAAGATGTCTTTGTTAATGTGGAGACTCTTGTTTCACCCACTTTAATGACTTGATTTGTTACTGTGCAAGTTTCGGCTTTTATTGATACTTTGCTGTTTTCTGGGCACTTGAAGTTGTCTGAAGGAAGACAGTCCTAAAGCATGAAAGAATAATCTCAGTTGTGTCAAAAACAGCATGGTACCTTTGATCAAAGTTAACCTCTTATAAGAACTAGAAAGTAGTGTAAAGATGAAAAATTTTGATAATTTTGGGAATTGTATTTGAAGCTGGTGTTACTGGCCTTTCACTAGATATACAGTGGAACCTCGGTTCACGAACGTCTCGGCACACGTACAACTCGGTTTACGACCAAAAAGTTCGCCAAACTTTTGCCTCGGTTCACGACCAAACACTCGGTATACGAACAAGCCAGGTTCCCTTTCGGTTTGTTGATGTTCATTCTCTCCCTGTGCATTTCCTGTGCAGCGAGCGAGAGAGAGCGCGCACACACACGCACACACACACGCACACACACACACACACACACACAGAGGCAGCGCAAGAGACAGAGGGCTGTACACATACACACAGGAGCACGCGGGAGAGAGGCGTGTGCGCACACACACAGGAGCGCTCTAGACAGACACACTGAGCTGCAAAGCTGATCGCACCCCCAGAGAATACAGACGCCCCTGGGAAAACCCCTAAGAAACATGGACAGACTACCTTCACATTCCTCCTTTCCCTTCTTGCCGGCTCTATCGCGTAATATGCCTCTCGTGCGGTGCTCCGCTTTCTTAAAAAGCCTGCACGGGCTTCTTTCAGTTTGTTAAATTGGTTGCTTGCTTCTCCTTCTTTCTCTCTCAGACAATCTGTGCTCCTGGCGGAGCTGTCATCTCTGACTTGTCATGGAGCACGTTTAAACTGTTGAAAAGAGACAAATGTTTGTTTGCAGTGCTTTGAATAAAGTTCCTTTTTTTTCTACAACCTCCTGTGTCTGTGCAAATCTGTGACCCAAGCGTGACAACACACACAGGCGCTCCAGGCTCGCAAAAGAGAGACGCACACACACAGGCGGGGGAGAGAGAGGCGCGCGCGCACACACACACACACACAGGAGCTCGCTAGAGAGACACACACAGGTGCTCCAGGCTCGCAAAAGAGAGACGCACGCACACACACACACACACTCAGTGTGGGTGGAGAGAGAGGCGCGCGCGTACACACACACAGGAGCGCGCTACAGAGATACACACAGGTGCTCCAGGCTCGCAAAAGAGAGACGCACTCACACACACACAGAGCGATTGAGGGACGCATAAGTTAGAGAAGGGTTGTTTTTGTTTTCAGTTCTGTTTCCAGTGATCGGTTCGTAGCCTGCATTGTTGCAATGTTACTTTTCTTGGTGGTTTATTAAATTACGGATTTTTCAAATGTTCCTTTTTTCCCCTGTGCTTAAAACTCATTAAAAAAAAGTGTTTTTAGCGAGAGCGGTTCCTAGCACTATAGCGCGAACTATTGCAGTGTTAGTTTTCTCTGTTGTTAAAGGTTTTCTCAGTGTTGTTCAATGTTTTTACATTTAGTTTACCATTACGCTGTGCATTATATGGTATAATTAACTATATTTGTGCTTAAAAACTAAAAAAATGTATATATTTACATACAGTTTCTACGGTCTGAAACGGATTAATTGTATTTACATACAATCCTATGGGAGAAATTGCTTCGGTTCACGACCAACTCGGTTTACGACCAGAGTTTTGGAACGAATTATGGTCGTGAACCGAGGTTCCACTGTACGTGTGTACCGTGTTTGTATGGCTATCAAAAGCCTGCAGAACATCTGTGAATTTGAAGGTATGGTAAAATCTTTACATAAGATGTAACCAGACTTGTTTTACTGTTTGTAAAATTTTTAAGAGAGTTTTTAGATAAAAAAAAATGTGTATTTTTTTCCTAAAATGACCTAAGTGGCATTATCCAAACCACTGAATTAGTTTTTTTGGAAACAGTAAGATATTTAAATTCATTATTGCCCAATCCTAGCCAGCTGTAATAATGTTTTCTGTTGTGTATGAAGTCTATCAGTGGTCTTGGCTTGAAACTCATTCCCTTAAAAGAGAATTACAAGTGTAATGGGCTATAAACCAGTGTTTTAAAGAAAACCCAGAATTTCTGGAAAATTCTGCTACAGGTTATTGCTGATGGCTATCTACAGGACACAAATGTTTACCTGTCTTGCTAAAGAGTCACCTGCTTTGAATAGTCAGGCTGCTTTGATTTAGTATCTTATCTACACACAATGTGTAGATACAGAACTGTCTGCTTCCTTGGAAAATTAACGAGTTCTGGGGACATTGGTTTCTAATCAAGTACTCAAAGTAAATGTGTTTACACTATTTGTTATACAGAGTAAATTGGCTTGCACCATTGTTTTCACTGATTACCATGTTCTTCTATGCAGAAATTGAAGCATATATATATTTCTGGGAAAAGGAGAATAAAAGGAAGAAGAGAACAGGGAAGTATGGTCTGAGACTTGGGACTGCTGTTTCTTTTATGCTTTACACCATATTGCTGTGGCTACACCCTGTAGCAACAATGACTTGTACATGGCCCAGGTTCCCCTAGGCCTGAGGTCGGTAACACAAGCAATATTTTTAAATGGATAGAAGAGAATGGTATTCACATGTAGTGCAAGTTCCAGAAGTGAGAATATTTTATTTAGCCCTTCCAGTTTGTTTTAAAGGCTTTTTTTATCTGCAACCCCCAAATGTTGTCTCTGTCTCACTGTCTGAGCTGCTATTTAGTCTTTGCTGAGCATGTTGCTCTTGCCCAACATTATGTGACTTATTATGAATTGGAGTCCCTCCCCCATCATTGGTGGGAGGTCCTCCCAAGTAAACTCCGCTATTGGCTGCCATCCACGTACTGTGATACAAATATTACTGAGCTTGGCCTGAGAGACGGGCACAACTACAGATTAAAAGTTATTTAAATAGTTCAATCCACTTTTGCCACTTTTATTTCAGTCTGTGCCTTACAGTTTGCGATGAAATAATTAAAAAATGACTTTGTGTGCTGCCTCAATTATTAAGTCAGTACTAGAAATGGCACTCCCTTCAAAAAGGAAGAGTTTAAGAGCAACTCAAGAGTGACACAAAGTAGGGCAGGTACAGGCATCTTTGATGTTGGTTTAATGAGGCCTTGGCTCAAACAATATTTACTGAGAGAATTTAACCACAAGTCAAATCTGACTAGTCAGAGTATGTCACTTTTCAGTTTGCCATAGATTGATGGCCAGGGATGTAGTTGAGGAATTTGGTAACAGGTATCGTGCTGCTGTTGCTCAAGATGTACAAAGTGGGACCCCAGAATTCCCAGAATCTGTCAATAGCACAGGAATAGGGTGTAATTATCAACTGTCAAGTATTGCTTGCCTACCGTCTTGTTAATCAGTCTGCCAAGTGGCACTATGCTGGTTAGTTGACCAAGATGCATATTTTTTGACATTTATTCTACAATCACACAGGGGAGTTCAGATTTTCTTATTCATTTTTTCCCCTTCCTTTAAGCTGAAAAAAGCATGTCAGGTCATTGAACATATAAACAATGATCATGTTTTTCAACATAAATATGCTTGTTTATAAAGAGTTTTTCCTCTGTTAATCTGCTGCATTGCACTAAGCTGCTGAGGCATCTAGAGGTAACCATCAGGAAGCAAACATTTGGAGCAGAGGTGCATGCAAAACTGCATTTTGCACCATGACCACGCACCTGCAAACCACTGCATCATGACAGCACACTCACCGCATTGTTCCAAACAGTTTTTGACCAAAAGCAATATGTTTTTTGCTTCAAACTTAACTTATTTGTAAAATCTCGCTGTGACTTTTTTTGTTCCCGAAATTAAAATTGAGACTGAAGGAAAGATGACCTGCTACCATGATGAAATCCAGGGAAAAATTGCCAGGGGCTGTAGATACGATAGCAAAAGAGGAGTATAAGAAGCATTTCTTCCCAGCCACAGGGGATGCACAGACCAGTGTATTTCTTCATGCCGGTCCCAAGCCCGGATAAATGGGGAGGGTTACGTCAGGAAGGGCATCCAGTGTAAAATTTTGCCAATTCAATATATGGACAATACAAATTTCTATAGCGGATCGGTTGAGCCCTGGGTTAACAACAACTGCCACCAGTACTGTTAGCCAACAGGGTGTTGGCAGAAATTGGGCTACTGTTGGCCGAAGAAGAGGGGGGAGACCTGTCCGGAGGCAGGAGGAGAGGAGGAAAGAGAGTGGATCTGAGGGCAGGAACTTTGAATGTTGGGAGTATGACTGGTAAGGGGAGAGAGTTAGCAGATATGATGGAGAGAAGGAAGGTTGATCTATTGTGTGTGCAAGAGACTAAATGGAAGGGGAGTAAGGCCAGGTGGATTGAAGGTGGATTCAAATTGTTCTATCATGCTGTGGATGGGAGGAGAAATGGGGTATGAGTTATTTTGAAGGAACAGTATGTCAAGAGTGTTTTGGAGGTGAAAAGAGTGTCAGGCAGAGTAATGAATATGAACCTGGAAATTGGAGGTGTGATGATGAATGTTGTTAGTGCATATGCACCGCAAGTTGGGTGTGCAATGGGTGAGAGAGAAGATTTTTGGAATGAATGGGATGAAGTGATGAACAGTGTATCCAAGGGACAGAAAGTGGTGATTGGGGTGGATTTCAATGGGCATGTTGGTGAATAGAACAGTGGAGACGAGGAGGTGATGGTTAGGTGTGGTGTCAAGGAGAGGAATGAAGAAGGTAAGAGGATAGTGGATTTTGCCAAAAGGATGGACATGGCTGTCGTGAATATGTATTTTAAGAGGAGGGAGGAACATAGGGTTACGTTCAAGAGTGGAGGAAGATGCACAAAGGTAGATTATATCCTATGCAGAAGAGTTGATCTGAAGGAGATTGAAGACTGCTAAGTGGTGGCAGGGGAAAGTGTAGTTAAGCATCATAGGATGGTGGTCTGTAGGATGACGTTGGAGATCAAGAAGAGGAAGAGAGTGAGAGGAGAGCCAAGGATCAAATGGTGGAAGTTGAAAAAGGAAGACTCCAAGGTTGAGTTTAGGGAGGAGGTGAGACAGGCACTGGGGTGGCAGTGAAGAGTTACCAGACAGCTGGGAAACTATAGGAGATGTAGTAAAGGTGACAGCAAGAAGGGTGCTTGGCATGACATCTAGAAAGAGGAAGGAGGAAAAGGAAACCTGGTGGTGGAATGAGGAAATACAGGAGCGTATACAGAGGAATAGGATGGCAAAGAAGAAGTGGGATAGTCAGAGAGATGCAGAAAGTAGACAAGAGTACAAGGAGATAAGGCGCAAGGTGAAGAGAGAGGTGGCGAAGGCTAAAGAAAAGGTGTATGATGAGTTGTATGAGAGGTTGGACACTAAGGAGGGAGAAAAGGACCTGTACTGATTGGCTAGACAGAGGGACCGAGCTGGGAAAGATGTGCAACAGGTTAGGGTGATAAAGATGGAAACATACAAGCGAGGAGTGTGTGTTGAGCAGATGGAAAGAGTACTTTGAGAGGACGATGAATGAAGAGAACGAGAGGGAGAATAGGTTGGATGATGTGGAGATAGTGAATCAGGAAGTGCAATGGATTAGCAAGGAGGAAGTAAGGACAGCTATGAAGAGGATGAAAAATGGAAAGGCCGTTGGTCCAGATGACATACCTGTGGAAGCATGGAGGTGTTTAGGAGAGATAGCAGTGGAGTTTTTAACCAGATTGTTTAATGGAATCTTAAAAAGTGAGAGTGTGCCTGAGGAGTGGAGAAGAAGTGTACTGGTGCCGATATTTAAGAATAAGGGGGATGTGCAGGACTGCAGTAACTACAGGGGAATAAAATTTATGAGCCACAGCATGAAGTTATGGGAAAGAGTAGTGGAAGCTAGGTTAAGAAGTGAGGGGATAATTAGTGAGCAGCAGTATGGTTTCATGCCAAGAAAGAGCACCACAGATATAATGCTTGCTCTGAGGATGTTGATGGAGAAGTTTAGAGAAGGCCAGAAGAAGTTGCATTGCATCTTTGTGGACCTGGAGAAAGCATATGACAGGGTGCCTCGAGAGGAGCTGTGGTATTGTATGAGGAAGTCGGGAGTGGCAGAGAAGTACGTAAGAGTTGTACAGGCTATGTACGAGGGAAGTGTGACAGTGGTGAGGTCTGCGGTAGGAGTGATGGATGCATTCAAGTTGGAGGTGGGATTACATCAGGGATCAGCTCTGAGCCCTTTATTTGCAATGGTGATGGACAGGTTGACAGATGAGATTAGACAGGAGTCCCCGTGGACTATGCTGTTTGCTGATGACATTGTGATCTGTAGCGATAGTAGGGAGCAGGTTGAGGAGACCCTGGAGAGGTGGAGATATGCTCTATAGAGGAGAGGAATGAAGGTCAGTAGGAACAAGGCAGAATACATGTGTGTAAATGAGAGGGAAGTCAGTGGAATGGTGAGGATGCAGGGAAAGGTGGATGAGTTTAAATGCTTGGGATCAGCAGTAGAGAGTAATGGGGATTGTGGAAGAGAGGTGAAAAAGAGTGCAGGCAGGGTGGAATGGGTGAAGAAGAGTGTCAGGAGTAATTTGTGACAGACAGGTATCAGCAAGAGTGAAAGGGAATGTCTACAGGATGGTAGTGAGACCAGCTGTGTTATATGGGTTGTTGACGATGGCACTGACCAGAAATAAGAGACAGAACTGGAGGCAGCAGAGTTAAAGATGCCAAGATTTGCACTGGGTGTGATGAGGATGGCTAGGATTAGAAATGAATACATTAGAGGGTCAGCTCAAGTTGGACGGTTGGGAGACAAAGTCAGAGAGGCGAGATTGCGTTGGTTTGGACATGTGCAGAGGAGAGATGCTGGGTATATTGGGAGAAGGATGCTAAGGATAGAGCTGCCAGTGAAGAGGAAAAGAGGAAGGCCTAAGCGAAGGTTTATGGATGTGGTGAGAGAGGACATGCAGGTGATGGGTGTAACAGAGCAAGATGCAGAGAACAAAGATATAGAAGAAGATGATCCACCGTGGCGACCCCTAATGGGAGCAGCCTAAAGAAGAAGTACAAGAAGCATTTCTAGGAATGGAAGAATCCCCGGGACAAGTGCATTACATCTTTAGGGGATCATTTTGAAGGGGGACTGAAAGGGTTGTGCCATAAGTTGTATAATAAAGTTTTTATATATATATATATATATATATATATATATATATATATAATATATATAATGGGATTTTTTTGGGTCTCTCCTTGAATACACTTGTGTATTTGAGTGTCGTTTGGTTGTGTATTTTTCTTGTTGTTGTTTTAGTTTTGTGAATCATGTAACTGCTCTGATCCCATCTTGAGGAAGATTTCTATATAAGAATAATATGAAGTCTTCTGTTTGTCTGTCATTCAGGGCATGTAAAATTATTTACAGTAAAACAGTCTTTTTAAGGTCAGTGACGCTCATGAACTTTATTTTCCCTGAATGATAAACTCATTCGGTTATGTCCATTACAATTTCATCACAGAACCTTAAGGAAAATGGGGGGAAAAACAATCACTTAATCAGAATAAACATTCAAGTTCTAAAAGAGTGAAGCTTATTGCTGAAGACATAAATGGTTTCATGTATCTGCAAAGCAGCAGAATTCAAACTGCTAGAACTGATTGCATAATATAGTGCCATAATTGAAGAGCAATTATAAATATTTGATGAAGCTTTTTTGGGGACAAGGTATGTTTACATAGTAGCTGTTCTACTGACATTTGATCAACCACAGTGACTTACTTTCCTTTCCTCCCTGCATTATTCATGCATTGCAGTTTATTGTGAGCATTAAAGCTTTCAGGTATTCAGATCATTAAAAAAGAGAAAATACTCTCTAAAACCAGATATATTAGTACATGGTTAATGCATCTGACACTGAAGTCATTCAGTTTACAAAACAAAAATAGCCTTTTTGGAAATTTTTAAGTGTAGTTAATCTGATATTTCATCACCACCCTGGACTTTTAAATTTTTGTAGGATGTAAGTCACCAAACCGGTTTTCCATGTTTCTGAGAAAGGGGCACTACAGTCTTCCTTTTTGTCTGTCGCCATCTCTTTAGTTTTTCTTACATTTCTTTGTGTTCATTTGGAATTACAAATTATATAAAGCATCTTGCAAAAAAAATAATCTGAGCAGAATTGTCTTGTATCCTTATATGATCTTGGCAAGTATTCAAGCTAGTGTACAAGTATCTTTGATGTACTAGGCTGTGGTGACACGAAGACACATCATCTGTGAAGCAGAAATTTTCACAGGATAATGGCATGATTTCTTTATATTCAATTGTTGTAGTTGTATCTAGTGATTTGCTATTAAGTTAGCTGTTTATACTAGCAGCCTCTTCCCTTAGTGGATCAGTAATATTATCATTTTCAGAATCTTACTTTGCTTTCACACACATCAGATTTGAAAATGTTCAGTTTAATAAGATTATTAACTTAACCCAGATAAACAGCTGTGATAACTTTACATTAGTTTGTAAGAGTAAAATAAGGTGAATTACTTTCAAATGAGTAAGCTGTTAGTATAGATAGATAGATAGATGGATACTTTATTAATCCCAAGGGGAAATTCACATACTCCAGCAGCAGCATACTGATAAAGAAAATATTAAATTAAAGAGTGATAACAATGCAGGTATACAGACAGACAATAACTTTGAATAATGTTAATGTTTACTTTTTATTTTATTGTAGTTCTAAAATGCACCAAAATCTTATACAATCTATAATAATAAAAGGCAAAGCCCTCACTGACTGACTCACTCACTGACTGACTGACTCATCACTAATTCTCCAACTTCCCGTGTAGGTGGAAGGCTGAAATTTGGCAGGCTCATTCCTTACAGCTTACTTACAAAAGTTAGGCAGGTTTCATTTCGAAATTCAAAGCGTAATGGTCATAACTGGAACATATTTTTTGTCCATACACTGTAATGGAGGAGGCGGAGTCACGTATCGCGTCATCACGCCTCCTACGTAATCACGTGAACTAAAAACAAGGAAGAGATTTACAGCACGAGTCACACGCGGGAACGAAGGTAAATGACGTTAATTTTTGACTGTCTTTTAATACTGTGTAAGCATACATATTAACACGTGCAATTAAACGTGTGCATTTACGGGGTGATTTCTCAGGCTTAAAAGCTCACCTTTTATCAAACGCGGGAACAAAGGTAACTGACGTTGTTCACTGTCTTTTAATACTGTGTAACCATACATATTAACACATGTGCAATTAAACGTGTGCATTTACGGGGTGATTTCTCAGGCTTAAAAGCTCGGCTTTTATCAAAAGCGGGAACAAAGGTAACTGACGTTGTTCACTGTCAGTTTATTGAAACGCTCCCGTTAAGGATTGCAATAACATATTCGCGAGATAAAAGAACGAAGTAGGGGGAAATGGAGGAAGAGCCGGAAACAGCGAACAGCAAAAAATTAATTAAACAATTGAGAACGGAGCGAGTGAAGCATACAAGCATGTTCATAAGGGAAACAAAGCACGGTGTAAAACATAAGTTTAAATTAAGTTTATAGAAACGCTCCCGCTGCGGATTGCAATAACATATTCGTGAGATAAAAGTTTAATGAGAAGACACGAGGTATAAACGAACCATTACGCCGTGGCGCAACGTTAGGGGCAACAGTTTCAACCATTCTATGATCTGCTTCTCGCAACTGAAAGACGGCACATGGCGGATGTTAGCCGACTTGCTGACCGCAACGTTAGGGGCTTCAACTATGGCGCTGATGCCACATCTCAGTGCCAACACTTTGCAGACTCTACTTAAAAGACACGCCCTCCTCACTGGACAGTTAAAAAGACCAATCAAACTAACGATGACATCAAGTATTACCCAATCAAAAGTAGGAAAGGAGGCATCTTCATAAAATGCGTGTGGGATGATTTGCATGACATGCTGCTTTAAAAAAAAAAATTATAAAAAAAAATACGGGATAAATCCCGTCCAGTATTGATTCAAAACTGGACGCGCAATTTCATTCTCAAACGCGGCACGATTCCGTATTTTAAAGGACGGGTGGCAACCGTACAGTGCCAGGTAACCACCCATACAATCAGATTGTGATTCAGACTAGGAATGCAATGAATGTAATTACCCTGATCTACATACAAGGCGAAAGTCTTGCAACATTCAAAGATGATGGTTTGGGATAAGTACACCATGGCACATAAAAGAGCTTATGAAGCCTTGAACCGAAAAAAGCAAGATCTCAGAGATCGTAAAAAAAAAAAGGAGGTAATGTCGTTTTACTCGCTGTACATTTTAGTCAAACATTACCAGTTATTCCACGAGGGAGACCAGCACATGAACTCAACGCGTGTTTAAAATCCATGCTTCTCCCACGCTCAGTTATATGTCGCGTGTTCTCGGGTAGGTACACCAAAAAATGTATACATTTAAGCATGTAATGGGCAAACAAAAAATGAGGTATACCCGAAGGCACTGCAGTAGTACTCAATGTAAGTTTACTTCTTAAATGTTAATGTTTTACTGTTTAATAATTTATATGCTTCTTATATATTGTTCAAATTCTTTTATCAAAATACCAGTGACAGCGCAATGCACGATAACATGGAGTGAATACACCATACGCATCTGCCCACGGCCGCCCTGGTGTGCGCAGATAGGAGTTGATTCTAAAATAAAATAAACATAAAAAGAGTAATACAATCATCACCCATAAAGCGGATAGCAGACGTGACGTATTATATGTGTACCAGATTTCAAGTCAATAGGTGAAACGGTTTGCAAGCTACAGGTGATTTAAAATCCTGGACAGACCAACGAAAAGCCACGGTAGCAAATTATAGAAGAAGATTTTACTGTTTAATAATTTATATTTATATGAAATGTGCTTCTTATATATTACTTCATATTCTCATATGATAATGATGTTAATGTTGTTTATATTGATTTCTATGTTATTGTAAGTGCATCTATGTGTGTATATGTATGTATGTGTGTATATATATATATATATATATATATATATATATATATATATATATATAAAAAATATATGTGTATATGTATATATATATATGACAGCAACACTCATAACAATGACAACACAATTACATTGACAATCATGTTACGTTATTTTTAAAATGTTTCCTTTACTTTTTCATAACCTCTTTAACACACTACTTCTCCGCTGCGAAGCGCGGGTATTTTGCTAGTATTCTTATATAACGTTTTGGTTTTTTAGGAGGCAATGCACAGCTTTTGTAGTGTACCTTTTTTTTTTTTTTAATGTTTCTAGTACCCTTTTCAGAATCTTTAGTTCATCAAACTGGTAGTGTATTTATGCTTATCTTTTTCATAACACATTGTGGTGTTTTTGTAATGTATAATTGCTTTATCATAGATAGTTTGTGTATTAGATTCCTGTAGAAAATGTATTGGTTCACCCCAGTTCACATGGTGCTGTTGATACTGACATTCAAAATTTTTTTTATATTTAATGAGAAGTCACTTTTATAATTATGAATGAACACTTATCAGGAGCAAGTTTAGAAACCATTAAGCTGTGAGATACTGGACACAAGTACATTGGAATCTGAGGCATTGTGGGATAATGCCTGCTGAGCATTATTTGTTATAGTAAAAATAATTTAAAATGTTTTAATTGCATGGATATATTGTGTTCCAGACTAATGGTGATTCTAACGTCTTGGATTTCGGCATTGTATGTTTTATATATACAGTAGGTCATTCTCTTCAGTGTATTTTTCACAGATCCTTTTTTTTTTTTTTTTTTAATTGATAATTATTGTAAAGACTTTTAGACTTCTGTGTTCTTTTTTCTCTTCAGGTACAGTTTTTTTGTTTTTTGGTTTGTGTATCTCATTCTCTCAACCACTGGAGTGTGAAATTACAAGTAACAAGTGTATAACAACAGAAGAAACACTTTGGCCTTGATTAACGTTTTCATTTTGCTTTCAGTTTAAAAAGACTTGCTTTCAAAACTAACTTATTCTATTCCTTATTTTCTGAACCCACTTAATCCATGTTTAGGAGTGCAGAGAGTTTTCCCCAAAAGGCAGGAACCAACTCTGAATAATGTGGTAATTTAGAGCATCCCATTTAGTAGCATGTTATTTGGTGTGCATCATTTTAAATCTTAAGAGTTTTTCTAAAGTTTAATTTTTCTAGTCATTCATTTGCTTATGAATTCTCAGTGTATTTTAAAATCTTAGACTCCATGCCTGTCTTACAAGTTCTGTTTTAAGATAAACCCTGAACATTGGCTGGACATTTAAAAGATGACACATTTTAAGACTGAGTTTTTCATAATTCGGGTACTTGTGCCTTTTTAACTAAGTTCTTGGCTAATACTAAACTCCCCAAAAGACAGTGAAAATGTTGGGTATGTAGCTATAACAAAGTGCAATAAAGATAAAAGAATGTTATGTATGTATGTTGTTAGTCTTCATTGAAAGTATTTTTCTTCTCTCTTGTAGATGTTGGAAGGTATCCACCAGGTGGGGTCTTTGTGGGCGAATCTATAAGAAGAGAAGATGGCAATCTGAAAATACCCCAGCAACGCAGAGCTGTTCCGGTATGGCAGATGAGTAAATCCTAAGATTTCTGGAAAGTAAAATACTAAGTTAAGCAAAAATTGGATTAGGTGTTTAAACAAGTAATCAAAGAAATCTGGCATTCCAGTGCATCTCAAGTTCAGTCCTATGAGCCCCCAATAGCTTCAGTTTATTTTTCCCCCCAATCTCATTGTATAATTAGATGGTCTTTCTTTCTTATTATGCCTTTAGAAACACACAGTAGAGTGAGAATTACATAGATACGAAGATTAGATATATTTGTATTTTTGCCACTGCTTTAAATGCTTAACTCTCTTTTCCTCTCTTCCTTTATTGTATCTTAATGCTTTCAATTAATAGCGAATGGAGTTGACACCAAGGCAAACAATACTCAGTGATGTACAGTTGTGCTTGAAAGTTTGTGAACCCTTTAGAATTTTCTGTATTTCTGCATAAATATGACCTAAAACATCATCAGATTTTCACTCAAGTCCTAAAAGTAGATAAAGAGAAACCAGTTAAACAAATGAGACAAAAATATTATACTTGGTCATTTATTTATTGAGGAAAATGATCGAATATTTGTGAGTGGCAAAAGTATGTGAACCTCTAGGATTAGCAGTTAGTTTGAAGGTGAAATTAGAGTCCGGTGTTTTCAATCAATGGGATGACAATCAGGTGTGAGTGGGCACCCTGGGTTATTTAAAGAACAGGGATCTATCAAAGTCTGCTCTTCACAACACATGTTTGTGGAAGTGTATCATGGCATGAACAAAGGAGATTTCTGAGGACCTCAGAAAAAGAGTTGTTGATGCTCATCAGGCTGGAAAAGGTTACAAAACCATCTCTAAAGAGTTTGGACTCCACCAATCCACAGTCAGACAGATTGTGTACAAATGGTGGAAATTCAAGACCATTGTTACCCTCCCCAGGAGTGGTCGACCAACAAAGATCACTCCAAGAGCAAGGCGTGTAATAGTCGGCGAGGTCACAAAGGACCCCAGGGTAACTTCTAAGCAACTGAAGGCCTCTCTCATATTGGCTAATGTTCATGTTCATGAGTCCACCATCAGGAGGACACTGAACAACAATGGTGTGCATGGCAGGGTTGCAAGGAGAAAGCCACTGCTCTCCAAAAAAAACATTGCTGCTCGTCTGCAGTTTGCTAAAGATCACGTGGACAAACCAGAAGGCTATTGGAAGAATGTTTTGTGAACGGATGAGACCAAAATAGAACTTTTTGGTTTAAATGAAAGTGTTATGTTTGGAGAAAGGAAAACACTGCATTCCAGCATAAGAACCTTATTCCATCTGTGAAACATGGTGGTGGTAGTATCATGGTTTGGGCCTGTTTTGCTGCATCTGGGCCAGGAGAGCTTGCCTTCATTGATGGAACAATGAATTCTGAATTATATCAGAGAATTCTAAAG
Source organism: Erpetoichthys calabaricus (assembly GCF_900747795.2). Classification (NCBI taxonomy): domain Eukaryota; kingdom Metazoa; phylum Chordata; class Cladistia; order Polypteriformes; family Polypteridae; genus Erpetoichthys; species Erpetoichthys calabaricus. Next base: position 180,853,279 of record NC_041394.2, read on the forward strand.
GAAAATGTCAGGACATCGGTCCATGAACTGAATGACTCTCAAGAGAAGGTGGGTCATGCAGCAAGACAACGACCCTAAGCACACAAGTCGTTCTGCCAAAGAATGGTTAAAGAAGAATAAAGTTAATGTTTTGGAATGGCCAAGTCAAAGTCCTGACCTTAATCCAATCGAAATGTTGTGGAAGGACCTGAAGCGAGCAGTTAATGTGAGGAAACCCACCAACATCCCAGAATTGAAGCTGTTCTCTACGGAAGAATGGGCTAAAATTCCTCCAAGTCGGTGTGGAGGACTGATCAACAGTTACCGGAAACGTTTAGTTGCAGTTATTGATGCAAAGGGGGGTCACACCAGATACTGAAAGCAAAGGTTCACATACTTTTGCCACTCACAAATATGTAATATTTGATCACTTTCCTTAATAAATAAATGACCAAGTATAATATTTTTGTCTCATTTGTTTAACTGGTTTCTCTTTATCTACTTTTAGGACTTGAGTGAAAATCTGATGATGTTTTAGGTCAGATTTATGCAGAAATATAGAAAATTCTAAAGGGTTCACAAACTTTCAAGCACAATTGTATGTCAGACCCACAGGCTTGATCAGAAGTGAATAATGGCTTAAACTATCAGAATACCCAAAAAAGACTGAAAAACACTTACCGTAATTATCCCTTTGAAACATACATTAATGTTTAATGATGTTCCAAAAAAATTTAAGCAAACCCGGGTTTGTAATTTTTGATTGAGCCTAAATGGAGAAACACACACAATCAAAAGTATTAGTTAGAGCTATATTGGAAAGTTGAACTGCTTCAGTTTGTCTCGTTTTATGGAAAGAGCTGGCAGGTAAAGCAGTGTGGCTAAGGTTTTAGGGTATAAACCGCAAGATTGTTGGATCAGTCTCCATCACCTAACTGACCCTGAGAAAATCAGCTAACCAACCTGTACTCCAACTATAGAAATCAACAGTTTAATTTTCAGTTTGTCATTTAGAATTTGAATTTGATAAAAATGTAAATAAATGAATTTATTATAAGAAATATGAAATGCCAACCAGCAGCACTGCCGGAGAGCACTTCAGCTCAGATTCTCGATCAGGCTGAGCTAATCACGTTTAAATTCCAATATGAAAAGTTTTGTTCCATGCTTTTTTGCCTATACTTCGAGAAAAAGTTTTGTGAACAGACTAATTTTGCCTTACTGCTTCCTTTGGCTCACACCATGATATAAAAGAAAATCTTTCTATATGGAAAAAAAATCCTGTGACGAGACTTTTGAAGAGATTTTTTCAAGTCCCACAAGACATTTTCCATCAGATTTTTTTTCAAGTCACGCCCTCCTCTCAAACATATTCAAACACGTCCATGGTCCACTCAACGGTCATTCATGTGAATGCTTTTGTCAGACACACTTCCTGCACTCTCAGCTGTTTTATAAATTTTTACATTTTCCTCTCTAAGTTCCCAGTTAAAGAAGACGTATTATGTCCAAATCTAACTGATGAATTTTATCACAAAGGGTTATCAACAGAAGAAATGAGTACACGGGCAATCCTAGCACCGTGAAACGATGAAGTCAAACGAATTAATGCCAAAATTGATGGTTGGTTACACGGCAAGTTGGTTAAATGTGCATCAATAGACTTTGCTGAAACAGTTGGTGGTGGTCGTGCGGAAGATGAAAACATCAACTTAAAATATCCCGAAGAATATCTACAACCATTAACACCGTCCCGTCTTCCTCCACCCAAATTACTGTAGAAAGAAGGATGTATCCAAGAAAGGTAATGTAGTACATCTTCCGCGGAAAACATTAGGCAACAAAGGAGAACTTCATATGGCATTCGTATTAAAATGTGTACAGTTTCCTGTTAGAATAGCTTTTGCTATGAGAATTAACAAATTACAGGGACAAACATTCAAAAAAAACTATTTATTTATTAGAAAGAAAGAAATGATATTCACTCACGGACAGTTATACGTTGCGTTGTTTGATTCCAAACACAGACTCAAAGTTCAAAGCAATATTTACGAAAAGTTAATTCCAACTATTGTTTTTACTAAAGTTTTACAGTAAAAGGGTAAGTTTAAAAAGTATTTGCATGTTAATTTCAAAGCCAAACAGAAAAAAAAAAGTATAAAGCAACGAATACCTCTAACGACACATGAAACATTTTTCTTTCAATTTATTACGTTTTATTATATTTTACTATGGTTAATTACTCACTGTAATGAATAGCAGTTAGGTCTATTAGGCATATGTAACAATTCCCATGAAAATAACAATTTTGTTTAAATTGTACATCTGCTTCCCCGCGAGAGTCTCCTAGATATATAAAATTTGGCATTTGTCTGCATTTACTTTAGTTTCTAATACATTATTTAGAATTCATTATTTTATCAAGTGACATTCAGAATAAACACAAATTTAAATATCAAGACACATACTGCATAAATGTAACATTTGCACTGAAATGTGCATTTTTCACTATTGTGGCATTCAAAACATGTATATATAATAGACTACAGACTCCTGTTGTGAACAGTCCATCTAGTCCTTACCATTTGGGGCAGTCTGTAATGCGCCATACCACAAGCAAACTATTAAAGTCTGACACTAGACCCATCATTGACAAAGCTGAATCCACTCCATTCAATTAAGCAAAATAGAAATGACATGAAATGCCACAAGAAAACACAAAGGAGAGAGAGAGAGAGAATCTAGTATTTTTCAAACACAATATTCATTATGATAATTATAAAACAATGTGATTTGCCTATTGGAATCTTTAAAACATGTATACCATGCCACATTTTAATTTTTTTTTAAATGATGAGGTCAATGGTGCCATTTAATATTGGCATAAAAGTATGGGTAGCCTCTTGCAATAATTTTGTTTTTGGATTTTCTTTGGGTTTATATCTTAAGAACATAGTGTATACTTTGGAGTATGATATTAATTAGTTGAATAAGATAGTGGAATTGGGTTAAGCTGCTTATGAATTTACAGTATATTTTCTAACAAGCGTATTGAAATCTGCTGTAAACGTAACTAGAAGCTAATGTAACAACTTGAGAAATGGAGTTACATGGCTGTACTTCTTAATTCTAGTTATGATTCTTGCTTTCATGTTTTAAATCAGTAAACGGTTCATGCAGCAATTTCAAATTACTGTTTTGTTTTTTTTGTTTTAATTTGCAGTTTAGAGTATTCACCCATCCATCCAACCACAAATTTTCAATGTGTAGTCTATTAGATGTAATGTGTGAATCAGCTTTGGATGTGACAATCCATATTTCATGTATAGATAGATAGACAGTCAGATGTAATTTTTTTTAACTGGGAATTCAGCACTTGTATTAACAAATAACTTTTGCATTTTTCATGTTGTTTGTTTATTGCAATAGTGGCATACAGTCACTTGTCATGTTTACTTTGTTGTTTTGACCTGTATTTGTTAATTTTATAGAACACTGTACAGTGATCCCTCGCTATATCGCGCTTCGCCTTTCGCGGCTTCACTCTATCGCGGATTTTATATGTAAGCATATTTAAATATATATCGCGGAATTTTTGCTGGTTAGCGGATTTCTGAGGACAATGGGTCTTTTAATTTCTGGTACATGCTTCCTCAGTTGGTTTGCCCAGTTGATTTCATACAAGGGACGCTACTGGCAGATGGCTGAGAAGCTACCCAACGTACTTTTCTCTCTCTCTGTCTCTCTCTCTCTCTCTCTCTCGCGCTGACTTTCTCTGATCCTGACGTAGGGGGTGTGAGCAGGGGGGCTGTTCGCAAACCTAGACGATACGGACGCTCGTCTAAAAATGCTGAAAGATTATCTTCACGTTGCTATCTTCTGTGCAGCTGCTTCCTGAAGCGACATGCTGCACGGTGCTTCGCATACTTAAAAGCTCGAAGGGCACGTATTGATTTTTGACTGTTTGTTTTTCTCTGTCTCTCTCTCTCTCTCTCTCCCTCTCCCTGCTCCTGATGGAGGGGGTGTGAGCTGCCGCCTTCAACAGCTTTGTACCAGCGGTGCTTCGCATACTTAAAAGCCAAACAGCCCTATTGATTTGTTTGCTTTCCTCTGTCTTTCTGACAGTCTGTGCTCCTGATGCGCACTCCTTTGAAGAGGAAGATATGTTTGCATTCTTTTAATTGTGAGACAGAACTGTCATCTCTGTCTTGTCATGGAGCACAGTTTAAACTTTTGAAAAAGAGACAAATTTTTGTTTGCAGTGTTTGAATAACGTTCCTGTCTCTCTACAACCTCCTGTGTTTCTGCGCAAATCTGTGACCCAAGCATGACAATATAAAAATAACCATATAAACATATGGTTTCTACTTCGCGGATTTTCTTATTTTGCGGGTGGCTCTGGAATGCAACCCCCGCGATGGAGGAGGGATTACTGTATCTCCTTAGTAGTGCATGCCATTGGGACCTCAGTTCATGTATGAATCATATACCTTCAAACTTATTACATTGTCCACTTCAAAACTGCAAAGTTCTCAGTTTAAAAAATATGTACAGCAGGCCTGTATGTTTCAGAGGCATGTTTATGACCGCAAAGCAAACAATTGGTGGTCTCATGGAACAAAGTTACTTAGTGTGGTGTAGCGGGTCCACAGCTCATGTCAAAAAGGCCACTTTTTAAATAAATAATCGCAGCACTCGTGGCTTAGAGAGGGGGCATGGCAGTGTGGTGGAAGCGGTTCCTGGGGGAGTTTGTGATGTGGGCGGTCCTTGCTTAAGTGCACAGGTGAGGAGTCGTCTGCATCCGTAATTGTTCCCGGGAGCTGCTAATTGCCACATCTGATCCACGTCCCCGTAATAAATAGAAGCGCGAGGCAGCTAGAAGGGTAGAAAAAGAAGAAAAAACGGACAGAGGTTGCAGGTAGAGGAAAGTTAGTGCAGAAGAGAAGGAGAGCGAGCAAGCGCAGGCTCGCGCTGTATGCAGGCAGCTAGAAGAGGCGAGCCTGAGTGGGGTGTTTGGCCGACGGAAGTGGTCGCTCCTGCTGAGCGCTTCTAGGGAGCAGGAGTGACCAGGAGAAGGTTGGCTCGCCGCAGCAAAGGTAGTGGGAGTCAGAGATTTGGAGTAGAATCCCCAGCGTGAGCGTCCTGGCTGTTGGGGGAAGCCAAGTCTTGGTCTGGCAGGGGCTGAACGAAGCCAGGGATCGGGAGGCCACTAGACCAGTCGAGCAGAAGGTGGTCAGCTGCATGTAGGATGACTCCCCTGGTGCATAGCCTGGATGGGAGAAGCAGGGGAGTCACCAGTAGAAAGGCACTGGGTTGATTTTTAAAAGACAGATTCCAGCCATTGTTTTAACCTCGGTTTTTTTTTTTTTTTTTTTTTTTTCCCCTAATGGATTTTAACCTCTATGATTTCATCTCTGTTTTACTGGATTATTTATTTAGTAACTTATTTTTGATACACTGCACTTTATTTAATTGGAACACTTTTGTTTTTATTTGCTGTTTTAATAAAAGCACTTTTGCACCTTTTGCACCATTCTCACTGCCTAGCTCATTGGTGACATTACCAACGGTGTTGGGTTCAAGAGCTCCCAAAAGCAAGATGGGAGCATGGAGCGAACCCGCATCGTCACACTAAGCTGCTGGACACATCTAAGTGGTGACAGTAAATCCCAGACCTCACAACATAAGCTTTTATTCTCAGTATTATTATCTGAAATGTCCCACTTGTCCATGGTGTAGCATGTGTAGTACATGTGTTAGAAGAAACTTGTTGTTTGCCAGATGTGGGTGTGTAAATAATGTAGTATTTTGAAGAGTAGTGTACAGATAGAGAGCGTGACCTGTGTTTATAAAAATTGTTTGAGATGGATATAGAAGCGTGATGTCATAAGTGCAAATTTAGATTTTGGCAATAGAGTTGTTTTGGAGAAAGTAGGGATGTTCTGCTAACTAGATGACCCATTGAGTGCAGATGGTGGTGCAAGTACAGCAGGTGATGAGAGCTGCATGCCAGAAATTCCACATGGTGTTCCTCATTCTAATGGAGTCTCTTTGGCGTTGAAGGGAAAGGTTTTTGAAAGCTGTGTGAAGAGCAGTATTAGAGTCAGATATGGCCAATGAGAGTATAAAATTAAGCATATCTGGAAACAACAGATCAAAATGATCATATGTATGTGTGGAGTGTCACAGAATGAAAGGAAGATAATTGCTGATTTTACAGAAAGACTGTGTGTAGGAGACTGGAGATGTACTCTGGTACAACAGGCTAAGGTGTTTTGAGTATGTGGAGTCAAAGGCTCAGGCAATTGGAGTTTCCCTTTATTCTCTTACTAGGGGGCTCCGCCCTCTGCTCGCTTCGCTCGCCAACCCCTGGTGTTGGGTAACCTGAAATACATTGATGTATGTATGAGATATAACAGTATTGTTAGAATGTGATCCTGTAAGTACTTTTGCTTCAATAACATTGTCTGTCATGGTGTTGATGACTAAACGTATACCGTTGCATAAACCTTGTTTAGTATTAAGGTTTCTTAATAGCATGACTATTGTCCCGATTTTAAGGTTAAGATTGTGTTGTGGTAATCCGGCTGGGTTAATAGTGTTTAAATATTCAAAGGGGAAATTAAGATGCTCATTCTCGTCTTCAGAATCAACATTGTCAGTACTTAGAGGCGGCTATACCAGGAAGTAACGCAATGACCTGATTATTTATGCGATCAACGTCAATATTCTTTGGACATAATATAGCCCGTTGTGTTAATAGTGGTATCTGGTCTAATGAGATTGCTGTTCCAAACACCTCCGTCACTAAATCGTTGCAGATAAAGGCTTGAGGGATCTGAATAATATCTGGGTGAAGTCCATATGTAATGGTAAGGTTTCCATCTCCTAGTTGCAATAACCAATTGGTATATTCTGGATCTGGACATCGCATGTTTTGTACCAAATGTATTGTCTCAAAGTAATGCCAATTGTCTGCGTATTTCAAACTGGACTGAACAATAGCTGAATGCATGGCATGTGGAACAATAGCTAAGCATTGTCGAAAATCTCCTCCTAATAATAGTAATTTTCCTCCAAATGGAATATTTTTATTCATTAACGTTTGGAGAAGTTTATCAATGGTGTTGAGTAAATGACTGGATGCCATTGTACATTCGTCTAAAATCAACAGTTTTGCAAGACGGATTTCTTGTGCATTGTTACTGTTCATTTTCATAGTTGATACCGATGTTTCCGTGATTGGGACTGGAAGTTTGAATAAGGAGTGACATGTGTGACCATTTATCAACAAATTAGCTGCTATTCCGGTTGTAGCTGATGCGATATGTTTCGTTTTGGAACCGTGACTCCTTTGGTTGCGTTGTTTGAGAAGCGCATTGTAGGCGCCTGTGTTCATTGTTTTTATCCAGGCGGGCTCGTTTTTGTAGCCCGTCAGTCGAGCTCTTTCTTTTTGGAGCCATGCCTGCTTTGCTTGCGGTATTTCAGACATGCGTTCTAGGCTCCTGTGTTCATTGATTTTATCCAGGCGGGCTCGTTTTTGTATCTCCGTCAGTTGTGGTCTTTCGTTTTGAACCCGTGCCTGCTTTGCTTCCGCAGTTTCAGATGCGCGCTGTAGGCGTCTATGTTCATTGTATTTGTCCATGCGGGCTCGTTTTCGTAGCTCCGTTAGTCGAGCTGTTTGGTTTTGGAGCCGAGACAGTTTTGCTTCCGCGGTTTCAGATGCGATTTGTAGGCGCCTACGTTTATTGTTTTTATCCATGCTGGCTCGCTTTTGTAGCTCCGTTAGTTGAGCTGGATCGTTTTTGAGCCGTGACCGTGACTCCATTAGTTATCTGTTGTCCACCGTTAGTAATATGGATAATTGCACTTACTGTTAATACGGAGCGTTTTCTGTGGTTGTACTGTTAATAATGCATCACTGTAATGTGATTCACATATGCTATATGGTTTGGACGTGTGAGGATGCCGTACGTTTAATACGGAGAGTTCGTTTATTCTTATTACCCGGACCATGCTGTGTAGTGTGGACGTTTAGTTCAGAAGCGCGTTGTAGGCGCCTGCGCCTTTCGTACTATCTTTGTGGACCTTTGCGGACTCCGTAGTGTCTTCCGTTTGACTCTGGGGTGCAATGCAGAATCCTCTTTTCTGTGTGGCTGTGTCGTTAGTCGTTAGCTATGGGCGCGTTGTTGCTTCATGTTTTATTTACGTTAGTTGAGCTCTTTCGTTATTGAGCCGTGACTCCTTCGTTAGTTGAGCTCTTTCGTTATTGAGCCGTGACTCCTTTGTTAGTTGAGCTCTTTCGTTTTTGAGCCGTGACTCCTTCGTTCGCAGTGGATCAGACTTCGCTTGCGGTTCATGAGATGCGCGCTGTAGGCGCCTGCGCACTATGTCTCCTGCGTCTGTGCCTTCCGGTTTACCATTCTCGGTTAGTAATATGGATACTCTGTTGCAGCTTCCCATCAGTGTACTCTGAAATAATAATAAATAAGGCTTGGCACTGAGACTGAACATTTCACTCTTGACGCTGTCATAGCCAGACACATTAGTGGTTTAAGTTATAGCTTGTTTATTTAGATTCTTTTAAAATTAACTGCACAGTGTACATCTTAAGCCCTGTTACTTTGTAACTTTAGCTTTTTGTAAGCTGGTGTTTTATAATTATTAGTAATTTTATTAGCCCAAGATTTGGTTGTACTGGTTGGCCATGACTTTCTTGAGAAGCTAATTAGAATATGGAAGCTTTTAAATTTAGATCTGTAAGTGAGACAATATAAAATCATTTGCTAAATTATTAGGAACACTATGGTAATACTGGGTAAGACCTTCTTTTATTATCAAAACCACCTTACTTCTTCATGGCATAAATTCAACAAGATGTTGGAAACATTCCTATGTGACTGTATCGCACACATTCTCCAGATTTGTGGGCTACACATTCATGCCTCGAAATTTCCCATTCTACCACATTCTGTTCGATTTTAGGTCCGGTGACTGAGACGATTACTGAAGAACACTTAAATCATTGTCATGTTCATGAAACCAGCTTGAAACAATCTGCTTTGTGAGGCGGTGCATCTTCATACTAGAAGTAGCCATTAGAATATGCATAAATTATGTCTGTGAAGGTAAAAACATGGTCGGCAATACTACTGATCTTAGTGACATTCAATTAAGTTTGATTGGTATTAACGGGCCCAAAGTGTGCCAAAAACATTCCCCATACCATTACGCCTCCACCATCAGCCTGGATTGTTGACACAAAACTGGTTGAGTACATACTGTAGATTTAAGCTGTTGGCATCAAAAAATGCCCCATCTTCTGTATGCCTCAGCAGAAATCCAGATTCATCGGACCATGCTACATTCTTGCAGTCTTTAACTCTCCAGTTTTGGTTAGCCTGTACCTATTGCATCCTCAGCATTCACTTCCTGGCTGACATAATTGGCACCTGACATTCTGGAGCTCATCTGTCTCAAGGATCAATGTATTGTGCATTCTAAGATGCTTTTCTGGTCACTGTTGCTGTGGATAAATGGGTTATCTTTGCCTTGCTGTCAGCTAGGACCAGCCTAGCCCTTCTCCTCTGACCTCTCTCTTCATCAAGGCATTTCCATCCACAGAACTGCCACTCAGTGGAAGATGTTTCAGTTTTTTATACCATTCTGAGTAAACTCTAGAGAGAATTGTGTTTGAAAATCCCAGGAGATTAGTAGCTACTGAAATACTCAAACCAGTCCATCTGGCACCAATAAGCATGCCACATTCAAAACCATGGAGATATGTTTTGGTGTTTGATGTGATCATTAATTGATGTTCTTGGCCTGTATCTGCATGATTTTATGCATTGTGCTGCCATCACATGATTGACTGATTAAATAATTTCACGGGTAAGCAGATATACAGCTGTTCCTAGTAATTTTCCCAGTGTGTCTAGGTTACATATTTTAGGTTATATTGACTACAGCTGGGCAAGGTTACACAATTACATTCTGACATGCCACTCTGACCAGAATCATCACTTTTTTCAGCTTGTCTTTCTTGGTGTTCCCTGCTTAACAGACCATAGAGTCAGAGCTGCTATTATTGTTAACTCTGATTTTTCTTTTCATTCCTCCTATGTCTTTCTTCAATACTTCCAGCATGTTGTTTCCAAGTTTCCTGGTCATCAGACTTTTTTGCTTATTGTGTTTTTACCCTCCTCCCTACTATACATTTCTCAGTTCTCTCAACATATCTGTAATTTCATATCCATTTCCCGTCTGTACTTTCCAACTTCCTATTTTCTCAATCCCTTCAACACCTTTAGATTCTCTAATTTGGTTTGTAATATTGCAACCATTTTTATGTTTGTACATCTTTCTCTGCCTTGCCCCTTGCTCATTTTGTTATAACACCATCTGCCCTAGCAGACTCTTCTCTGCCTGCTGCACTTAAAATTGTACATTTTTATCTGTGTAGGTTGGATGTTGCCATTACCACCTCACAGAACAAGTATCTTGGGCTTGTATCTTGCACTTAATTGTTATTGGTGGGGAGTTTCATGTTCTCTCCATGTCGGTGAATGTGTCATCTGCATCCTACAGCTTTCCTTCTACACCCCCTGACACATACAAGTTAATTATATAATTATAAATAAATATGAATTAGGGATTCCTAATTGGCCCTGTGTGAGTGTGTGTGAGAGTGATGCTATGAGGATAGGTTCAAGCCACCCACAAGCCTGAATTGAGTTAGGTGAGTTTTAAATGTTATGATATTTTATTTCCTCTCAAATTTCACCCTGCTTCAGCCAATAGAAGAAAGTGTTGTCCTGCTGTGCAGCTTCATTCTGGTACATCACTAATCTCTCTGCTATAGTCAAGTCTAGGTTATCATTAGGAATCTCTCCTTTCTGTGGTTCACTAATGAGCCATGAATGCTAAAGAATCCTTGAAAGTAGGCAGCAATGAAAATTATTTGATGTCTGTACACTTAGGAGTCTGGTTTGACAGGTAGATTCTATTTTATTTGTCCTGTAGTGGAAATTAAAACTTTTAAACTTCCACTTTTTATACTTCAAGCCTGTATTTGCTCTGCCAGGGTATATTCTGTGTCTCAAGAGATCAGTAAGGGTAAAGTAGGTCACAAAATCTTACTCTTTCCGTTCAGACCTTTCACACTGACAAAGAGGCACAGTTTCCAACTTTAATTTACTATGTACAGTAATCCCTCCTCCATCGCGGGGGTTGCGTTCCAGAACCCCCCGCGAAAGGTGAAAATCCGCGAAGTAAAAACCATATGTTTATATGGTTATTTTTATATTGTCATGCTTGGGTCACAGATTTGCACAGAAACACAGGAGGTTGTAGAGAGACATGAGCTTTATTCAAACACTGCAAACAAACATTTGTCTCTTTTTCAAAAGTTTAAACTCTGCTCCATGACAAGACAGAGATGACAGTTCCATCTCACAATTAAAAGAATGCAAACATATCTTCCTCTTCAAAGGAGTGCGCATCAGGAGCAGATAATGTCAGACAGATAGAGAGAAGAAAGCAAACAAATCAATAGGGCTGTTTGGCTTTTAAGTATGCGAAGCACCGCAGCACAAAGCTGTTGAAGGCGGCAGCTCACACCCCCTCTGTCAGGAGCAGACAAAGAGAGAGAGAGAGACAGAGAAAAACAAACAAGCAGAAATCAATACGTGCCCTGCGTGCTTTTAAGTATGTGAAGCACCCTGCAGCATGTCGCTTCACAAAGCAGCTGCACAGAAGGGAGCAACGTGAAGATAAGCTTTCAGCATTTTTAGACGAGCGTCCCTATCATCTAGGTGTGCGAACAGCCCCCCTGCTCAATCCCCCTAGTCAGGATCAGAGAATGTCAGCGCAAGAGAGAGAGAGAGAGAAAGAAAAGTAAGTTGGGTAGCTTCTCAGCCATCTGCCAATAGCGTCCCTTGTATGAAATCAACTGGGCAAACCAACTGAGGAAGCGTGTACCAGAAATGAAAAGACCCATTGTCCGCAGAAATCCGCGAAACCAGCAAAAAATCTGCGATATATATTTAAACATGCTTATATATAAAATCCGCGATAGAGTGAAACCGCGAAAGGCGAAGCGCAATATAGCGAGGGATTACTGTATAGTATTTTGCAGCCTCATTTCATTGATATTTAAAAGCTCTAACTGCTTATCCTTGTACAAGCCTACTCCTTTGCTCGGTGTTCCTTCTTCACCCTCTGCCTACCTCTCCCCTCACCACCTTTAGCTATCCTCTTACTTGTTTCTATTTTTCATTTTCCTAACCTTCTCTACTGTTGAACTCAAACTCCTTAATTACCTATTTCCTAGCTCTCTTGTTAAATCCTTTTGCTTTGATGCTGTTTCTTTTATCACATTATCAACATATCCCTTTAGTCTGGTATTGTTCCTTTTGCACAATGCTTGAAGAAAGTTGCACTTTTACTGCGGACACCAATCTGATAGTTCTTCTTTTCTGATTAAGTTTGATCCAGTTTTAAATTTCTTTTTCTGTCTCAGACTCTGCAGGCTATTTATTAAAGGTCTGCTTGCCACCTGATTGACAACAGTTTGTTTGAAAAGCTTGACCACCTTGTCACCTTAAACGCAAAATAGATCTTCTGTAATTTTATGGTGTATGTATGTATAGTGTGTTTTTTTTTTTTTTTTTTTTTTTTCTTGCGCTTTGGCATTGTTTTATATACAGGTGCTGGCCATAAAATTAGAATATCATGACAAAGTTGATTTTATTTCAGTAATTCCATTCAAAAAGTGAAACTTGTATATTAGATTCATTCATTACACACAGACTGATATATTTCAAATGTTTATTTCTTTTAATGTTGATGATTATAACTGACAACTAATGAAAGTCCCAAATTCAGTATCTCGGAAAATTTAGAATATCAATTAAGACCAATGCAAAAAAAGGATTTTTAGAAATGTTGGCCAACTGAAAGGTATGAACATGAAAAGTATGAGCATGTACAGCACTCAATATTTAGTTGGGGCTCCTTTGGCCTGGATTACTGCAGCAATGCGGCATGGCATGGAGTCGATCAGTCTGTGGCACTGCTCAGGTGTTATGAGAGCCCATGTTGCTCTGATAGTGGCCTTCAGCTCTTCTGAATTGGTGGGTCTGGCGTATTGCATCTTCCTCTTCACAATACCCCATAGATTTTCTATGGGGTTAAGGTCAGACGAGTTTGCTGGCCAATCAAGAACAGGGATACCATGGTCCTTAAACCAGGTACTGGTAGCTTTGGCACTGTGTGCAGATTCCAGGTCCTGTTGGAAAATGAAATCTGCATCTCCATAATGTTCGTCAGCAGCAGGAAGCATGAAGTGCTCTAAAACTTCCTGGTAGACGGCTGCGTTGACCTTGGACCTCAGAAAACACAATGGACCAACACCAGCAGATGACATGGCACCCCAAACCATCATTGACTGTGGAAACTTTATACTGGACCTCAAGCAACATGGATTCTGTGCCTCTCCTCTCTTCCTCCAGACTCTGGGACCTTGATTTCCAAAGGAAATGCAAAATTTACTTTCATCAGAGAACATAACTTTGGACCACTCAGCAGCAGTCCAAAGGCGAGACGCTTCAGACGCTGTCTCTTGTTCAAGAGTGGCTTGACACAAGGAATGTGACAGCTGAAACCCATATCTTGCATACGTCTGTGCGTGGTGGTTCTTGAAGCAGTGACTCCAGCTGCAGTCCACTCTTTGTGAATCTCCCCCACATTTTTGAATGGGTTTTGTTTCACAATCCTCTCCAGGGTGTGGTTTTCCCTATTGCTTGTACACTTTTTTTCTACCACATCTTGTCCTTCCCTTCGCCTCTCTATTAATGTGCTTGGACACAGAGCTCTGTGAACAGCCAGCCTCTTTAGCAATGACCTTTTGTGTCTTGCCCTCCTTGTGCAAGGTGTCAATGGTCGTCTTTTGGACAACTGTCAAGTCAGCAGTCTTCCCCATGATTGTGTAGCCTACAGAACTAGACTGAGAGACCATTTAAAGGCTTTTGCAGGTGTTTTGAGTTAATTAGCTGATTAGAGTGTGGCACCAGGTTTCTTCAATATTGAACCTTTTCACAATATTCTAATTTTCCGAGATACTGAAATTGGGACTTTCATTAGTTGTCGGTTATAATCATCAACGTTAAAAGAAATAAACATTTGAAATACATCAGTCTGTGTGTAAGGAATGAATCTAATATACAAGTTTCACTTTTGGAATGGAATTACTGAAATAAATCAACTTTGTCATGATATTCTAATTTTATGACCAGCACCTGTATAATACACTCATCCACACTGTAAGGTATACATCTTATATATCTGATCAGCCAATCACATGGCAGCAACTCAATGCATTTAAGCATATTCATTGTCAAGATGACCTGCTGAAGTTCAAACCAAACATCAGAATGGGGAAGAAAAGTGATTTAATTCACTTTGAACATGGCATGGTTGGTTGTGCCAGTAGGGCTGGTCTGAATATTTCAGAAACTGCTGATCTACTGGGATTTTCACGCACAGCCCTCTCTATGCTTTATAGAGAGTGGTCCAAAAAGGGGAAAATATCCAGTGAGCAGACATTCTCTGGGCGAAAATGCCTTGTTTTTGTCAGTGGTCAGAGGAGAACGGCCAGACTTGTTCGAGCTGATAGAAAAGCAACAGTAAGTACCACTCATTATAACTGAGGTATGCAGAAGAGCATCTCTGAACATACAGCATGTCCAACCTTGAAGCAGATGGGCTACAGCAGCAGGAAACCACACAGGGTGCCACTCCTGTCAACTAAGAACATGCAACTGAGACTATAAATCACACAATCTCACCAAAATTGGACAATAGAAGGTTGTAAAAACGATAAACGGTCTTGTGAACTATTTAATAACACAGTTAAAATCTTCCCTTTTTAAGTTGTAAACGCACATATAGGGGCACTAAAGAAAGAATTTTATCTATAAATTTCTTATTTCAGATAAATGTCTCATATGTGTAGCCGGGATTAGATTTATTTAATTTAACGTTTTTCTTTCAGTTATATAGCACCCTTAAAAGTTAGAAGTGACCTCTGATGCCACAATAGGAATTTCTGTATGAGTTAATGTTTCAGCTTCTCTAGTTTGATACCATAATCGAAATCTAAATGAATTGCTTGACCCGGCTAGGTTGATCTTTAGTGTTTAAAGAATCTCTCTAAGAAGGCTAAATCTGACTTCAGTGAGCCAAGATGTGATATCACTTTTTTTCAATTCATGAATTGAGACCTTGTGACATTACATCTATAAAAAAAAAAAAAAAAAAAAAAAAAAGCCATTATCCAGTTTTGGTTTTTAGAATTTATCATGATACATAGTATACTTATAAGGAATCTCACTTAGCTGTTTTTGCATGTCCAAAAATAAGTCTTTCCTGCTTTTATCTTATAAAGAATTTCATACGCTGAACCATGAAACCAATATTATCTTAAAATAGCTATGTGGTTAAGGAAAAAATAGTTAAGTAGCTCTCCCCACCAAGCCCTGCCCATGGTGTTATTTCTCTGCATCTGAAGCAATACTAAGATCCAACATTTCAGAGTTATAGTCCTCTGTCTGCAAATGTTGGAAGTTTCAGTGGTGAGCATACTGGACACGGTATCCAAGCCCATTCTTTCTTTCTGTTTATATTTAGTTTTACTCGTGGCTTCACTATAGCTTCTAAAAAAAAAAAAAACACTAATAGATACAAAAATGCAGTTCATTTGGTTGATGTTGTCTTTATCGAAGGCATAACCTGTATTCTCAATATCTTAATGTAATCGTTCATTGTTTCATTGCAAAGTAGTTTTAAAAACTGAAAGGAACTCAAACAGTCAAATAATTAAATACTGACAATATAACCATTTTGCATAATATAACACAGAAAATATTCCCAAACCTGAGTAATCCAATTCAAACGTGGAGGGTATTATAAATGTTTTAGCACTCCCTCTTTCTATTTTCATCTGAGATCAAACATTTAAAGTTTATGTTAAGACTGAAAAAAACCTCTTCTATTTTATCAAGTTAATATTATCAGGAGACAGCAGCCAGTTAAAATATAGTACAGAGAAGTTGTGAGAACTTCAAACACAACTGGTATGCATGGAATTACTCTGGGTACGGAAAATGGCAAAATGTAGAACTGCCACTTCAAACAATGCTTGTAATAAAACATATAACAATGCAGATCATCCAGTGTGTTTCCTTCATAAGGTCCTAGATCTAAAGAAGCCTAAGAGTAGTGCTGTCAAAAAAAATCAAGATATTGATAATTACTGATTCTGAAAACTTGAAAGAATACCAATACTTGTTTTCCATGGCATCAGTCCTATCTGTTCAGATGCACTTTCCTTCTTGCTCATTCTTTTAAACCTGACTACTGGAGACAAACACACAGCAGCAGCCCTGTCCCTCCTCATTTACAGTAGGTGTTTCCAAAATTACTATTTAGATTAGATTTCAGAAAAACAGCAACTACTGTAGGTGAAAATGTCCTGACCCTTCTGCCATGTCATCAAAACAAATGAAAAGTTCTTCAAAAGATATAATATTTATGTATTTTTTTGTATTTTAGAATGTACAGGTTTCCACAAATCATTAAATATAGTACAGTAAGATTGTGCAAATCTGGTGTCTGATGACCTGTTCTTAAAAAGGAGTATAAAATATATCCAGGGTATTTTCAATTGAGGATGCAGAAAATGACAGCAAATGACATCTGGATGCTTAAAGTATCTATCTATCTATCTATCTATCTATCTATCTATCTATCTATCTATCTATCTATCTATCTGTTATGTTATGTTATGTTATGTTATGTTATGTTATGTTATGTTATGTTATGTTATGTTATGTTATGTTATGTTATGTTATGTTATGTTATGTTATGTTATGTTATGTTATGTTATGTTATGTTATGTTATGTTATGTTATGTTATGTTATGTTATGTACACATTCTGAGATAGCTGAAAGGTCATAATTTATTATTATGTTTTAACAGGTTGAAAATGGTTTTGAATTCAAGAACAATGTACCTCCATGGAAACCTGAGGTAATTTTTTCTTTATACTTTTGTAGTATTTTGAGTCTGTGTGAAAGTGCTGATAAAGTATGTGGCAACAAAACGGAGTCATTTTTTACACAGCAGTTTCTATTATAACTACAGTACAGAAGTAAGCTACTCCTAGCTATAATAGTGCATATTTCTAAAAACAACTGATATAATTGAAATAAAGGATAAAATAAAAAGTTAAAACTGTTTTATCGAAATACAAAATATGGCATTGAAACTAGATAAGCAGTGTAATCCTTCCTGAATAATATGGACATAAATAGAGACTATGAAGTACTGTAACAAAGGCTATATCTGTCTGTAATCTGAACATTAATTCACATTTTGGTGTGTGCGGGGGGTGGCTGTTTGTGGTGGAGATGTCCTCAGAATGCATCTGTGTAGTTTTAGTGAATTGAACAGTGTTTCCATTCTTCACTGTATGAATTGCACAATTGTTCTGACCCAAAACTCCCTCATCTGATATTGGTATTGATATTAACTTGACTCCTCAGATGGGATGGTCTGTACAGCACAGCTCTTGTGTGCCAATCAAACTTTCCTAAGAGTGTTTAGAGAGTTTAGTTTATTAAGATAGAAATTACATAGTTTAGTGCTGTTCAAATATTACTGCTATTGGCAGTGGTAGGCCTTTTTTCTTTACTCAAATTAATCACTACAGTGGAAACAGATTAAGCTATTTGTATTTTTTGCATTTTTATGCTGCATTTTGTTCCTTTTTTTATGTCGATGGTCATGGAAGCAACTTGCAGACCTGGATAGACCTGGACACGTTTTCCTCCTGGCTTTACCAGGGTAGTCTACAGAAAGAGCCCTACACAATGTCATGGATCTCCTGTTAGGTTTTCTTTCAGTGGACAATGCCCAGTACACACCTCTGTAGGAGGCATCAGAATAACAGTACAAACACAATCCATCTCGCATCTCTCTGTCTCTCTCACTTCCTTCCCATCCATTTTCATTACTGAGAGTGAACCCAACATTACTGGGCAGGAACCTCTTTTTAAGCTGCTTGTACTCACAATCTTATCTTTTAAGGTCACTACATATTGTAGAGTGTGTAATCATAAATGAGAATGTGGATATAACCTGAGTGGTAAATCGAGAGTTTCTGTTCAGTATTTGGTTCTTCCCCTTTACAAGAAAGTTGTGAACAGCTACACTAAAAGGAAGAGTTCAACTAACACACTTCTGGTAGAGACTCATAGTCTGTGATTTTCAGGTGCTAATTCTTGTCTTACCAATAACACTTGGCATAGAACTGCCCAAGCGTGTGCAAAGTATAAGTTTGGTGAGACAAGAGGATAACAATATGTAGGGACAGCATTCATGCAGTCCTTAAGTACCCAAACTTGATTCTCTAAAAGCCTTGGCTTTGCCTTGATATCTTTACCGTAAAAAGGAAAGAAGATGCATCCTTGGCAGATTTCAGCATTCACAGCGAACAGACATAACTTAATGTCAGGTATGCAAAGTCTTAACACAGGATCTTGAACTCCACATTCTTCTAGCATCTCCCACCAGATACTATGGGATTATATGGTCAAAAGCTTTGAGTATACAAAATACATGTAGACAGATTTGGCAGGCTCCCACGGCCCTCCAAAGATCTATGCAAGGGAAAAGAGTTAGCTTTGTGCTTCATGGCTAGGGTGGAATCCACTTTGCTCCTCCTGGGTCTGTGGGTCAACTATCCGGTTGAGTTACTGTTCCAGTATAATTGTACCTTGAAGTGAAATTCCATGGTAACTGGAACACATCTTCTTGACTTAAAAATGGAGACAACTACAACAGACTGGAGGTCCTCACTCCACTTTCAATGCATGATGAAAGGAGACATGCTAACCAAAACACTCAAACAATATAAAGTGCTTGCATCATTTTCAGCTTGTTCTCCTTTCGTCCTTTCTACTATGGAGATTTTTAATTATTGCAACAACCCCAGGCACAAAAATGGCACTGACCCCAGCCAATGCTTTTGGCATTTCCACCTCTTCCTCAAGAATAGTATCCGTTGTGTACAGGAGTTCTTAAAATGTTCATTTCACCTTTGTGTTGGTGTGGAAGAGATTACAGTAGAACTCTGTATTAAAGCAGTATTCAGTAAAGTTATAAAGGTGGTTTAAGGTTGATTCATTCAAAGCTATAAACTACTAAAAATCTTGACTCTCCTCTCCAAAGCCTATCAAAGCCTAAAATGAGTATATAGTGGTATTGAATAAATGTCTACCAGCAAAAATATTAAAGGTTACTAATTACTTTTACTCACTCAGTAAAATGCAATGAATTGAAATGTTTTTAATTTTGGGGTTGTTTTGTTCCTGTAAATATACTGTAATTTTCTCTTCACATCAGCTATGCTCACAGCCACAGAGGCTGGCGCCCAGATTCAGGCTTTATAGCTTGCTTGCTAACTACATTTTACTTAAGCTTTACAGAACTCTCCTCCTGCTCACACTCCATGCCATATGTCATGGCTTGTCTTTTTCCTTTTTCATTCATCTCTCCATCGTATTGGTCAGTGCCATTCCTCATATACCCCTGCTGTCCCTTTTGCTATTAGCTTTTATTTGTTTAAGCTGGAAAGACCCAAAAAGCCAAGTGGCACTGTTGTGTCTGTCTCAGGTTCTTCTCCTGCTGATCAAACAAAAAAAAAATAAAATGCAGTGCATTAATATTAACAGAAATCAACAGATAAAGTGTGCCAGCTAATTTACTTTTTTCTGTAACATCACCAAATTGCAATCAAATTGGTCAAAGAACTTTTTTAGATTTTGGGATGTTTAGTTTTTTTCTTTTAGAGAAGTTGTTTTACCCCTAAATAAAATATATATCAAAATGCCCCTTCTTAGTAGATACCTATTGTCCTAGATGTAGTAGCATCCTTCATATTTCAGCTTTTTAGTTAAGCAAGAAAATAGTGCTTTTGATGATGGGTGAGTCAGTCAGTCATCTTTTACATTTTATGCATGTATAAGATTATAATAAACACATACAAGGATTATGAAAAAGAAGAAGAAAACCAAACTTCTAACTTGTCTTATAATGAAAGTAGTCAAAATGAGGCATTATAAAGGTGTATTGTTGTAGGTATAACGGAACCCCAGTAGTGTATCTTGACATAAGCTTCCGTGTGTTTGAACATGGTGTTGCGGTTGTTGACAATTCTTGAGTAGAACAGAAATGTAGTTCACTACTCTGCTTCAGACCAGGCTTGCTGTTTCTCTCAAACATTCTCAAAAAGATATCTCTGTCATTCTTCACGTGCCCATAGAAGTCTCCTAGTAGTACTGCAGAGTCAGAAGTTGGTACAATTTTGATTATACAGTTCATTGTCTTTAAAAAGTCCAACTGGTTTCAACTATTGTTTGAAGCTACCTGGTTGTGTACCAGAACAAACCCCAAGTACACAATACTTAGCAGTAGCTTTTGTGAGTATCCCCACATCAGTCAGGGGCCCTTATCATATGGCAAATCAAGAGTAGGAGTGCTAATACCCTTGACTAGGAAATCTGCGTTCCATAGACAATACTCTGTAAAGACAAAGTGACTATATCTACTTGGAAGTTTTATAACCTACTGTGCAAACTTCAACACTTTCCCACGCTAGAAAAATTGTTTTCCACCGCCCAAGTGTTCTTTGTCATGGTACTATATCTAGTCACTATACAGTATACTGTACATTGTATTTGTACTGACAATGACAAAACACCATTTATATTTTTCATTGTTTTTAGTATGTGTTTTAATATCAAATGTAGTGAACTATTAAATGTTCCTCTGTTTGGCTCCAGTTTATAGGTCAAGCTAATCTGCATATTTTTGAAGATTGGTGTGGGAGTTCCATTGACCAACTTTGTAGAAACCTCCATTTTCCATTATACCCACATGTAAGTAAAACTTGCCTCTTTCAGTTACATTAACATTTGAGTAAATGTTATGCCTTTTTGTTATGAGTCAAGAACAAGGAATGTTATTTTGGTGGCAAGTCTGTCATATGTCACTGGTCCATTAACAAAGCTCACAAGATCCTCCAGTTTAACTGGTAGTGTGTGTTTTCTGTTTAAACTGTGTGTTGTGTGTGTGTGTGTGTGTTTTTATGTCTTGCATGTTCTTACACTCATCTATGCAAAACAATTGTTGAATTTAGCAGGGGAAGAAATTTCCACAATGTGTAAAAATTTTTCAAGATATTACAAATAGAACTTATCACAAATGTTTCCTATATATAGTTCCTGCAACATATGTTTGCTTATTTTAATTAATCATTTTTTAATATTGCAGCTTTCACCATTTTATGTCAAATTAGAAATGTCCAGCAAAACCAGTATGCTATAAGATGACCTCTGTCCATCCAACAGTTACAATTTATTGGATGTATACTTTAATATTTATGATACACCATCCCATGACAGTACTGCTGGTACTACTACTACTATTACTACATATTTTGTAATGCATATAGTAACAAACGCATTTCATTTTTCATTCCAACAGATGGTGCATCTTGAACATCAGCTCTACTAATGCTGAAAATTTTGTGTAGATATATTTTTTTCTATTTATTTTTTCCTTTTTTAAATTCTAGTGTCCATGTGCCTGCTGCTTCAATTTCAAAGCATTTTAGTACAAGTCACTTTCTGTCCATTAGCTACAATTTAAAGGAAGTCTGCTTCCAGATAAAGCCAGTTTTGCTGAAATTCATCTTTCAAATTAGCAGTCCAACCAAATCATCAAGCATATTTAATCAATCAGTGATGTCACGTGTAAAGATAAGTGAGAAAGCACTGCATAAAAAGTGCATCAGTCTCAACAAAATGAATTGTCTGAACAGCAAAAGGCAAGATTAGAATGAGAAGCTGCAGCAAAAAATATAAAGTGAACAAAAAGTCTGAATAAGCAAAGGCAGCCCTAATTTGGTGTGTTCATAAGAAATGTGATGACATCATAAAAAAGAATGGTTGTATTAAATATTTGAAATATTAACATGTGTGCTTCAGTTTAAATATTTAAATATTCTCCACTGTAATAGAAATGTCATTTTTCACCCTCTGATAGAGGTCCATAGGTCCCTAGTAAAGGATCAATAAAAAAGTCGTATTTGTAATCACTGACCTTGAAATAGTCTAAAACGTTGCCCCAAATGCTTATGTTTTTAACTTTCAGGGAGTTGTTCTTAGAGGGCTAGAACCAGCAGTAAAGAATCAAACATTAAAATTATCCTATTCCTGATCAGTAACCTAAAAATAGCATAAAACAGTACTGCAGCTACCTTATTTTGAAGTTCTATGAAAAGCAACTTTAACCCCTCGTATCCCATTAGGGGGCAGGGTAAACCATTAGGGCTAGTTGGTATTGCACAATCAACTTCATTCTGATCATTTTTGCTGAAGGCACACAATGGTTTACCTTTTATTATGATTTCCTGCATAAAAAAAGACCCAAAAGTCCTACAAATTAGGGTTTTTGATCCTAGAGAGTCATAAAACCCTAAAAGTGTGACATCTTGTATAACTAGACATCAAGATGAGTCAAACGGTATATTATAATGTGGAGGTTTTCTCGTACCAGTAGGTTAGCAGACGCTGGACCAAAAAAAAAAAAAAAAAAAAAAAAATGAAGTAATTTTGTTAAATTAATAAGTAATTCTTAAGAACACAATATAACCAATACAAAAATATACTGTATGCAAGTGGAGCAGCATCAAATAAATTAAGATGTGTAAAGGAATATGAAGATGCACAAATTCCAAGACATCAGACAGATGCCATAAGAAAATGAAACAGGCCAGTGTGACTCTACATGGATGTGCAAAACACTTAGAATGGAATGCCAGTGAACACAAGTCTCATTCAAAAAAGATCATAGACTCATTTGCGAATGTAGAAATGATTGCAGAGTATTACTATGGTGCCATGGATCTCTGTCGAGAATACTGCATAAACATTGATGTTTCTGTACTTATTTATTTCCTGATATGTGATATTTAGAAAGCTGTTTAAGATTTTTCAAAATAATTACGAGAGCAAAATCTGTAACACTCAAGACTAGGAAAACATCCTTACTTATGTGAAGTAATAATATTAAATTAAACTCCTTGTTGAGCTCTTCTAACTAGTGACCAATAGGATATGTGATCTGATTGTTCTTGAAAATAGGATACTGACACCTTGTCTCAGTTCCTGCTTCTCCCTCCTGACCTAATAAAAAAACACAGGCAGGGCAAGTCATCAGATTTTTCAGGGCAGACTAAGATGACATAAACTCTTATTTTAAGAAATATATCTGTCCCTTTAACACCCAGCCTGAAGTGTTTGCCAAAGTATACATGTAGAAAATGGGGCCCAGTTTGAATGACTGAAATTTAAAAATGTATATTTTAGTGAAGTTTTGCCTCTTCTCACTCACATCTTTTGGCTTGTTAAAACTGCATTTTCTGCATCATGGACTTCTTGTGGTATTTGAGTATGGATAACATATCTTTATACTCCTGTATGCAGATACGCAATGTTATAGATACCATTGTCTAAAATATGTGATTGCAGGCAGAGTTTGCTGCTTAAATTTTTTTTCCACAAAATTTATAGAACAGAAAAACATTGGATTCTAGATTACATATTAAAAATAATTGACAAAGTTTACCTTTCTGCTAAGCAAAATCGTTATGAAGATTCTAACAAGGCAAAAAAAAAATATTTTTTGCTGTCAAATAAGAAGAAACAAAATCGAAACTAAAAATACACCACAGTTAAAAACCAAAAACACAGATCCTATTCTAAAACCCCAAACTAAATTCTTGTAAGTCTGTTGAAACCATGGAGTTTTTTTTTCACTTGATTGGATTCCTAGCTTCAATCTTTTTATGTTTTCAAATATAAAAAAAGAAAAGCAAAAACTCCTCTTCCTTTTCTTGTGCAAAGATCGGCCAAGTAACCTTGTACAGTAAAGTAAACTGTAAGCTGTTCTTGCATATGCTGCAGAGGAATAAGTCTGTTTTCTTACTGTTTTTCGTTAATACGTAAAAATTGAACACAAGCCAGTGGAGATTTCAGTGTTTCAGAGAAAGAGGTAATTATGTTTAAAGAAAATATGCCACTGTCCACACCAACCCCACCAATGGGTTTGCTGTCACCAAAAAAATGCAAAACTCAAAGGTGAAATTATTCATTAAGTGGCATTTTTGTGCACTCTGTTATTAGGCTATTTTTATAAGCTTCATATTAACGTACTGTAAGCAGTACTTTGAACAAGCAGCTGTTTTAAAGTGTGAAAAACTGGCAACCTAGTGTACAACAGAAAGCCATTTGCCCACTTTGAGAAACGTATAATTAAACTTAAATGTCTGTAATAGGTTTTAAATGACAGTTTCCTATTTTGGAATACTTAAAATGTAATGGTGCATATTTGTGGTTTAAATTGGTCTTAAGCCACATATGTATCTACTAGTGGAACCTTGTAAGACTATATATACACTTATATTAACAGTAAATGTGCACATTGTTTTTTATTGTCCATGTGTCTGTTTATTTACTGTTTTTGTTGTCAATGTGGTCTTTTCCTTATTATTGATTTAGGTATTTAAACTGAACAGTGTATGATTTAATAATAAAATTAAATAATTGTAATTAAAATATGTACATGTGGAAATACTTATTCAGTATACTTAACACCTTTTTATGCCAGCTTATCCTGTACTATAAATTAAGAAAGAAATGCCTTCGTTTGGAGTGCGCTTCACTAGTAAGAATGTGGCTGAAGCAGTTTTTAACTGGATCAGTTGAATACTGTGTGGTGTCCTTTCTCCAATCCAATCTGTGACTTGGAGCAAGTCACTTAACCTGTCTATCTGTAATAATTTATGTAAACTGTTGTATTGTTGTATCTATACTTAGCGTCTGCACCTGTAAAGTACCCTGAGACAGTATTCACTACAGAAGTGTACTATTTTAAATAAACGATTTTGGAAGGGGTTTAGTTTATGTGGGTTACTGGATGGTTGATTGATTGACTACTTAATTAATATATACACTGTAGATATATACATTGATCACTTACAACATTAAAACCACTCACAGGTAAAGTGAATAGCTTTGATTATCTTGTTACAATGGCACCTTGTCAAGGGGTGGGATAGATTAGCCAGCTCTTGAACAGTCAGTTTTTGAATGTGATGTGTTGGAAGCAAGAAACATGGGCAAGTGTAAGGATAAGGATCTTAGCAACTGATAAAGGCCAGTTTGTGATGGCTAGAAGACTGGGTCAGGCCATCTTCTAAACGCCAGGTCTTATTTGGGTGTTCTGGTATGCAGTAGTTAGTTCCTACCAAAAGTGGTCCAAGGAAGGACAACTGGCAAACCAGAAACAGGTTTAAGGGCGCTTAAGGCTTATTGATGCCTGTTTGGAGTGGAGGCTAACAGTCTGGTCTGCTCCTACAGAAGAGCTACTCAAGTACCAATTTCTGAAAAATATGATGCTGGCCATGAGAAAAAGGTGTCAGAACACATTGCCATTGTGTATGGGGCTGTGTAGCTGCAGACTGGTCAGAGTGCCCATTCTGACCCTTGTCCAGTACCGAATGTGTTTACAAATGGGCTTGTGAAAATCAGGACCAGACCAAGGAACAATGAAAGAAAGTGGCCTAGCCTGATGAATCAGTTTCTTTTAGAACATGTGGACAGCCAGGTGTGTGTGTGTCATTTACTGGGAAAGAGATGGAAGCAAGATGCACTATGGGTAGAAGGCAAGCTGGCAGAGATAGTGTGATGCTGGGAAACCTTGGGTCTTGGCATTCATATGGATGTTACTTTGACACCTACCACCTACTCAAAGGTTTTTGCAGACCATGGACACCCCGTCATGGCAATGTTATTCCTTGACAACAATGGTCTCTTTCAGGAGGATAATGCAACATACCACACTGTAAAAAATGTTCAGAAATTGTTGGAGGAACATGACAAAGTGTTCAAGATGTTGAGTTGGCCTCCAAATACCCCAGATCTCAATCTGATCAATAAATGTGGTATGTGCTGGAAAAACAAGTCTGATTCATTGAGGCTCCAACTTGCAACTTATAGGAGGTTAAGATTCTGCTGCTAAAGCACTGGTGCTAGATACCACAGACCACCTTCGGGGTTATGTTGAGTTTATGCCTGGATGGGTCAGAGGTGTTCTGTGGGTAAAAGCGGGGCTACACAGTATTAGGCAGGTGGTTTTAATGTTGTGGCTAATCAGTGTATACTGTATATATAGAGCGAGTCATTGTATTTTATTTCTGCATATCAAGTAATGAGCTTTGGAAATTTTTCACTGCATTGAATTTTGTTTTAAAATAAAAGTTGCTTTCCTAAAGACAATTGAAAGTTGTGTTAATTAATTTTATTTTTTATTTTGTCCGTATATACATAAGACAGTACCTAAAGTGGTTAGCACTGCAGCCTTATAGATCCAGTGTCCTGGGTTCAAATCATGTGTCTGGGTCTTTGTCTTTGTGGAATTTGCAGGTTCTCTTTGTTTGTATGGGTATTCCTCTGGGTACTTCACTTTTTTGTGGGTGGATTGGTCATTCTACTAGGCCTTGCTAGTATGTGTGTATAGGCATGCATGTAAATGAGCCCTGTAGTGGACTGGCTCCTTGTCCAGGGCTGTTACCCGCTTTCCTCCTGCTGCTGCTAGGATATGCTCAAGTCCACGCAACCCTGAACTGGATTTAAGTGGGTTGAGAAGGTTTTATGTTTACCTTTGCAGTGTTCTTGCTTTTTAAGTATCAACAAGGAAGACGACACAAATTGGCAAGGGTCTCTTTGAGAATGAATGGTGCACAGACAGTTTTACTTTTTTTTTTTTTCTTTTTCTTTTTAACTCTTTACTAGGTTACTTATGCAAGGTACCTTTATTGTTGTACACTTGTGAAGCCAGCATTCACCATTTTACTTTTTCAAATATGTCATTATTTGTCCAAAACAAATCACCACAAAACAATAACAATAATAATACATAATAATAAAAAAATAAACAGTAATGATAAATTATTTGTCTTTCACTCCAGTAAATAGTTCAGTGTTAGCACAATTCGACATCTGTCCATCTTCAAGCATATCAACAAGTGAAATGTTTTAGTTGTTTATTTTATTATATTTAAATACTAGCAGGAGTACCTCGCGTTGCCCGGGAATCTATAACTGGTGAATTTCCCAAATGAAAGAAACAGAAGATAGAAATCGAAACAAACATTTTTCTGATTGACATTTTATTGTAATAGGTAATATAAGTGGTCATTTTAGAGGCTTTGGATACAGTATATTTTTTGTGTTGTTCTGAGGTTCCGAAAATGAACAAATTGTGAGGATTGCCCACTGTAGAACATGTAACGTAGAGTTGTCCGTGTGAAAAGCATGGATTTTCCAAATTGATGTCTTTAACTTGGAGTGATTGCCCTTCAGCCTTTAGTAATTCACATAGCAGAATCCAAACGAATAGGAAATTCTAGCCTTTTGAAATCAAAGGGTAAATCATTTGGAATCAGTGGAATTCTTGGTATGAAAACATCTTGACGTCTTGCGCAATGTTTGAGACAGCCTTGAAATAGACTTTTTTGTGGCATCAGATGTGGACTTTCTAAAAAGGTGTCCTGCGCTTGACCAAAGACATTTTTCCCAACCAAACATACCCCATGACCTCCTCCTGGTCACAAAGCAGCCCCATGCCCAATTTGGTGGCGATCAGATGCCCGGTGCAGATTTGTATGGTGGACAAACAAACATAGACTCTGCTTTGTATATTAGATTATTTGATAAAACTCTAAACAATTATGACCATCGTTTAAATGCAGTGCAATACGGTACAGCAAGAGACAGCTTTTGTGTACATTCATGATTATGAACAATGGGACTCACTTGATTATGTTACAGACCATGTCACTATTCAAGAAAATCATGTTGTCTCTTTGACTCACTAAGTAATCTGATAGATAGTATTTAATGAAGTGCCTGAACATTTTCCTATTCTGAAGGGTGCCAGTGTTTAATATCTATTCTTCTATAGCAGACTTGGCCACATTTGCTATACAGTATGTCACTGTATTTACTGTAGGTATGTTTTACACTGTTTCATTACATTGTTTCTCATTATTCTTATTAAAAAACACTACAACTTTCTATATCTTTTTCTGTTTCTTTCCTAATTTTTCTCTTTTGAATATTTGTTTTGCACAGAAAGTTGTCTGATTTAATTCTCAACCAATGAATGAATGAAGCACTTGTTTTAATGTTTTTTCTACTTAGTTTTGGGAAAGACAAAATTTTCTGATCTCAATCCAAAAATCACAGCATCACGAACAACCGGTCAATGAGAAACAAAATAATTATTGTCTACTGCATGCTCAGTTGACTGACATTTAGGAGCAGTCCCTGAGGCCTTCCATCAGTAGTCCTTTTTGTCTCATCCCTCATAACTTAGCAGTCTCAAGTCGCTGGTGATGTCCATGTTGGGTGTGGCGGAAGTGCTGATGTCCAGGGCTTTTCAGGCATCCGGGCGCCCCCCTGGCATTGACCACGGGCCTCTGTAGGGTTTAGCTTCCATGCTTTGTTCCCGTGGTCCCCATACCAACCAGGGTGGATGCCTCCTTGTTTTCTGGAGGAGGCGTAATCCCTCTTCCGGTCCTTCCAGGTGTCAAGGCTGGGTACCACCCCCAGCCACTCGCCACACTGCCCCAATCCCAGTTGAGACCCACAGGGACCAGTGGCCCGTCCTACGAGGGCTGGTCTCCCACGAAGCAGGTCCTACTTACGCACTTCCAGGGTCCGGTCCTGCAACACAGAAAGCAGAAACAGGGGCGGAGACACTGCCTGGACAACACCACTGGACGTTCTTCCGTGTCGCACACAGGCAACGCTCCCCCCTCCGACCGGCACCCCGGCATTTGCCATTTCAGCACCCCCTCCGGGGTTTCTGTGCCCCCCGGGTTGGGACATCTGATGGGACCGCTCACACCCTCGTCACCTCAGCCGACTTCGGGGCTTCCCTCTGCCTCCGCGGTTCTTTTCGCCGCACCGCTATGCCGCTCTGGCCGGAGAATCCAGTGTCGCGCCGTTCCACCCACTGTCTCAGCGTCTTCACGGACGCGGCCTCCTTACCCTCCAGCTGCTTCAATACGCCACAGTATTACCTGAAACAGCGACTCTGCGGGCTGAAGGCAATCCTCCAGCTCGCGCAGAGCCACCAGCAAGCATAGTCCGTCAGCCGGTGGTGGACTTACCTTTCATTCAGCCCTACCAGCTGGCTGCGTGCTGTGGGGCCTTCTCCTCTGCCCAATTGGGTCCTTCCCCTGCTCAGAATGGACATATAATTGGTCCTGCCTCCGCCCAACCATCGGCGGGCACGCAACACACACCGACCAATCCCTCACCTGCCCTCTGGGGTGGACGGAAGACAATATCTGGTTCTCAGACATCATCCCCTTCAAGCCCCTGATGCGGTGGTGAGCCCCTGGGCAGCTCCGCAGCTGGGCTCCTCCTCCACAGCTGTTCCTGGTGCCACCGCGCTGACAAAGCCCCGCAGATTGGCACGCGTCTGCCACTGATGTGGATCCGGGTAGTCCCTGCCTGCAACACACAAACAAAGTCTGGCCCCCCAGGGCCGACTGCCATTGGGCAGGGAACTTACCTCCTGGATCTCGTCTGTCTGAGGGGATTTCCTCTGCGTGGCCTTGCTAGATGCAATCCCGTCTCAGGCGTCCTCAGCGGCGGTGCGCTTGTGGGAATCCGCTGCACTTCTGCTATGCCGGATGTTGTCTTCACGTATCAGGTGGGGATGCCGCTTCCACGAACCGTCGGCGGTTTCCCGGGTGAGTCGCTCTTGCGGGGTTGTGCGTGTACCACTACTGCGGTACATGTGTGGGCTCTCCTGCTGCGTCGGGCTGTCCACAAAATTATTTTTGTAGATGGGTCCCTGCCCTGAAACAGGTGGAGAGTCCCATCTGGGATGCAATTGTGGGAAACAGCCCGGACACAGACATGCAGACACTGATGGTTTACACTCAAACACATGTTTATTGTACATATTGAACTATTTACAATTATCACACACATCCCAATGCCCCTGCACCAATCACCCTCAGTCTAGGGCTCTTTCTTCAATGCCTCTCTTTCTGACCGCCTCCACTCCTCTCCTCCAAGCTCTGTCCTCTTCCACCCGACTCCAGCTGACGAATGGAGGGAGGCGGCCCCTTTTATTTTCACCAGGACGTGCTCCAGGTGCCTCTCGATCACACTTCCGCCAGCACTTCCGGGTGTCCCTGGTAATCCTTCTGTCAGCACCTCCGGGTGTGGCAGAAGTGCTGACGTCCAGGGCTTTTCAGGCATCCGGGCGCCCCCTGGCGGTGACCACGGGCCCCTATAGGGTTGAGCTTCCATGCTGTATTCACGTGGTCCCCATACCAACCAGGGCGGCTGCCCCCTCGTGGTCCGGAGGAGGCGTAATCCCTCTTCAAGGCATCCCGGCTGGCTACCGCTCCCAGCCGATTGCCACACTGTCTTGACAGTTTCCATGTGTTCCAGCAGCTGTTTGGATTATATTAGTTCTGTTGCTGTTAATTTAGCTAGTACAAAGATGTGCTTATTGATTATTATTTATGAAGGTGATTTATTGTTCCCTTTTTGGGTATGTGTCTGGTTTACTTTTTTAGTTTAGTAAATCAAAAATATTATGAAATTGCAACAACTTATGACACACCACACTAATAATATATGTAATGAGAGTTCTGCATCAGATGGTCCATTTTCTTGGATCTTCTTAGAATTGTGGCTTGCTTACTAGGTTTGTTACCCCAGCCCCTCACTGTGCAATTTGTGGCCTCACCCCTGTACAAATGGTGTAGTTTTTGTGCAGAGTTATTTTGGTTCACTTCTAATACACTGTAGTTTAGATCCATTATTTTATTTAATGTTTTTATTATGAAGTCCAAGATATTGATTAAAGGTTTCTTTTTCTGTCTATAATTTGAACTATAATATACCATTTATACAATATATACGTCAAACATTGAAAATGATGTAAATACAGTCTATCTTATTTTTGGAAGCAGCACAGAATCTCTCTTAAACAGAATCTCTCATATTTAAATATTTGTTTTTAGACACGGACAACTATAAAAAAACTGGCAGTGGCACCTAGCTGGACAAACTATGGTCTTAGAATATTTGGATACATCCATCCCTTTGCCACTGGTGAGTAGAGTTCCTCTGAAAGGAAACCTTTTAAAATTTGAAGTCAAACTGAAGGTCTAGATACTGTTAATTTAAAACATTCCTGTCACTTCACTGTTTTCATAAAAATACAGCGGTATCAAAAATTATTTTACATTTTCAAATTTGTTCTCGGCATGTATGCTAAATACATTTTATAAAGGCATTATTAATAAATAAAAAGGTATCCTTTGTACCATTGATGAACTGGTAATTGCAGCTGCAAAAGCAGAAAAATGCAATATTCTGATTATATTATGCTGTATGCTCAGCACCCTCTTGTTATTATAAGTGTGTTTTCTTTTGTCTGCCTAGTATCTTCATGAACCTAGTGTAGCCCTTCAAATCTGATAGTCAACCCAGGGCTATTGCTGAATTTACAAACAATTGTTAGTTACTAAAATGAGAAATTGCTGTGACTATCATATATTGCCACTTTAGCTGATGGCTCTCTAATATAGCCTCATGGATTGATGTTGTTGAGATTTATTCAATATAATTATTTTTATGCATAACATTCTTACATATTTACTGATTGATTATGGGCCTGCTTTTCCTGAAATTTACTGCCTTTTGACCATTGTTTAATTTTAAAATACTCTGTGATTAAAAACATGTTTTTACTATCTATTGTATGTGAATTTTAGTTATCACTGAACTGTTATCTCTGTACTGTCACCAATGCGAGGAAAATTGTCGCATCATTTGACTTAAATCACTAGAAGCAGAATTTTAATGTGACATAACATAGTAAATTTCTAAAGCATCAGTTAATGCAGTTTTAAGGACAGGCTTGCAAATATAATGCAAAATAAGACTTAGTGAAGATATTTTCATTTTTTTCAAGATTGGAGTAAGTTTTATTAGGTTAAAAAGCTATGGAATCTTTACAATTTCTTTGTCCCCAGTTACATTAAAATCTGCAAAATGATTTTGTAACTTGTGATTGATTTATATTTTTAAATGTTTTGACATTCTTTATATACATTGTATTGTTACTGCTGACAACTTTATCTATAAAAAAAAATCACATTTAGGATCCATTGCAACTGTGTTATAACCAGATTGTACAAATAATGCATAAGCAAATTAAATGACTTGCTGTTCCTTTCTAAAACCAACAAAGATTTAACATGTTTGTGCCCTGCAAATCCAATTCAACAACATCATTTATTTATACCTCACATTTTCATACAAACAATGTAGCTCAATGTGCTTTACAAGATAAAATAAAAAGGAAGTTAACATAAAATATAAACAAACAAGATTAGACAATAATATTATACAGTATCTAACAAAGGAAAAGGTAAGGTCAGATGACCAGGAGGACTGAAAAAACCAAAACAACAAAAAAAAACAAACAAAAAAAAAAACTTCATTTTGGCTTGAGATAAAAAATATCTGCAGGTAGAATTCAGGGTTGCATTTCAACATTCTCCCCCTAGTACTCTTTCAAATAGCATCATTGCCTTTCCCAAAAGCGTGATGTATTGTCAATACCAGAGTCCAGTGTATCATTGTTTCATGTGTAAATCAGTATGTGTATATTTCATTTTTAGTTTCCCAAACCTTTCATTCCCTAACAAGCATCAAAGGTCTGTAAAACCTTCAACCTGACGACCTTCACATGCCTTCACTATTTGTGTTTACTTTTTCGTCTGTTTTCTCTGCTTTATCACTGTCTTTTTTCGATCTGTTTCAAGAACCTACAGCAAAGCCTTGCGTGTCACTCACAGTCATCATTGTTGTTCCATTTGTAGTCCACATTCAGCAACTTCTCAATGCATTTTTTCCATCTTTTCTTGATCCCATTACTTACAATCATAATCTCCCCTTCTTCATTTTTAAATCAGCCAGACAACTTGCATCTTATGTTTCTTTTGCTATTTGCTTTGCAGTCATGAAAGCATGCCTCTTTATTCTGAAATTCATTTGAGTGGTCTAATCTTTTAGGTTTTCTTTACCCTTTGCTTCCTTATAAAATGTTTTTTTAGGACTTTTTTTTCTTGTTTATGCCACCCACGCCCTTTTCTGAACTGTCCTAGGTCTATTTTTCCTAAAGTCTTTGCAATCCTTTTGTTGAGCCAAAAAAATGTTTTCAATCATACAGTCATCATGGCTTTCCTCTTTCAGTCAGATGCTTATTATCATCAACTGTAACCCCAGATAGTCTTACTACCAAGTAGGGCAACCGAATTACCCAAAAATGAAGACTTAAATATTAATGCTAAATGTAAGTACTGTACGCTGTAAATATCAATGTTGGGTAATAACTCTGGATTGTGTTTGAACATTTGTACCGTTTTTACTATTTTGTTTTATTATTATTGTTAATGTTCTTTTTTTTTTTTTGCTTACAGTGCTTCTGTAAAGCATAAAAAATTGAATTGGACACTTGAAAATTCAGTCTATGCCTACACACAATTATATGTTCGAAAAGGAGAAATAGGAGTAAGGCATGCTTAGCACTGCCTCTTTTTTTTACATGTAAAGCGCATTAGAAGCCTAAACAAAATCAATTGTGATTTTTCAGATGTGTTAAATGGGTCTTTTTGTTTTCCTCTTTTACAGTTGCTACAAAATACAGATGGCTGAATATTTTTGTTTCGTTATGCTTTATTGTTTTACTCAGTGTGTGTAAAAGCCAACTAAGATGCAGATTGCATGTAAACTGTTTGACTGAGGAAGCTAAAATGAGCATCACCGACATTGAAACTGCTTCTTTTTTTTCAAAGTGATTTTTAAAGCCATTTATTATAAGAAAAAGAAATTAGAAATGTGGCAATTATCTTACATTGTTTTTAATTAGAAAGAAAACCAACTTGTGCTTGACGTGAATGAAGCAGCATTTAGAATTGGATTAGGAAGAGAATGATACTTTCAAGGTTCCCAAAAAGTGTTTAAAAATGTTTTCTTAATATACCTGTAGATGAAAGAGCACAGCATTAGCTTAGAAAAATCTGATCCCAAAATGAATTTTGAAGGAATATGGCAGTTTTACCAAGGACTATATAGCCTATGCATTAAGAAGTATGAAAGGGCTGATATGTGCTATGCAAAACCAGATTTGTAAAGCACCACAATATTGTATGTTACGTCTGGAATAGCACATCCGTGATGGTCCATGTGATGTAAGTTTCATCAATACTCATGTCGTGCTGGCGTGTGTGTCAGCGACCTCATGTCTTCAGATTTTTGTGTCTGCCCGGTCCTGTGCGTGCCTCTGTGCGTCAACTGAACATGCTCTAAACAGCAAAACAAGGACATGTTCAAAGAGAAGTTGTGCCCAGAGCTGTGCAAACACAATTCTACTATAAACAAAACAGAGTATGCATTCTTTGTTTGCCACTGTGTCTGCAGCTGTTCAATTTTCTAGTATAGACTCATCTTTAGTTTCCTCACCTCTTCATACTAAAGAACTGGTGCAAGCCAGGCTGTTTAAAGTGCACTTAGTATAGGACCTTTTGGTTTTGCACCAAATATGGTGCTCCTTCTGACATACCAAAATTTCAGTTTGTTGCAGACAGGGGGCAAGGCATCTACTGTATATAGTAATTTATGTTATGCCTTTTCGTTGTTTTGTGACACTTTGCAGTTATTGGAGCAGAGTTTTAATGTTGTTTTCCTCTTGATGTAATTCTCATTTAGTTGCCTTATATGACAATCACAGGAACAGTTACCTGTTTCTAATCTCAGGTCATGGGGATATCAATGTGCATTTATACACCTGTGTGGGTATTTGTTATTGCAGAAGACTTGAGTACTACACGAAGGAGTTAACTTCTGTGTGATAGCATATTCTTAGATAGCATATGGTTCCTATCTTTTTACTTTATTTTATTTCAGAGATGTTACTGCAGGTTATTTGCCCATTTCATTTGTGCAGGCTAACCCAGGAATTAAACTTTCTGATAATAATTGGTTTTTATATCTTAAAACCACACTTCACTTTGTCATTAATATTAAATTAGCCAGTAGAATTCCATAAGATATCTGGATTCAGAATTAATTTGAATGTGCTTTTTCTAGCCAATTCTCTTGCACACCAGACTAAGGTAGATGTCTTTTCTCCAATTGTATCAGAACAATATATACCTGGGAATTGTTATTACAAGAAAACAAAACTATCTTTTAAAACTGAATTTATGTAATATGATGACAACTGTTAAACATGATGTTAACAGATGGAGCTCCTTACATCTTACTTTTAGAATTAATATCAAAAAAATGAACATCCTCCTAAAACTCCCTTTTCTCTTTTAGAGCATCCCTATATATTAACAAGTCCTTCTTTCAGATGTTAGACAAAATTATGACCACTTTTATGTGAAATTCAAAATAGCCCACAATCCAAATGATTTAAAGCAGAAGGACAACATGGCACTACCTAACATTCACTTCTATAACTGAGCTTCAGATATTTGTAGATTAAAACATTGCAAAGTGGCAGTCCTCAGAACCACGAATACGTTCTTAGCCATGGAAAGGAAATCTTGCTTAAGATGGCACAACAGAAGTACGGCAACAAAAAAATTAGATGAAAAATATGCCAAGCATATTGGGGTAAATATCACAAGTAAATGTAAAGCTCTTTATCAACAAAATTCCGCCGTCTGTATGGAAAAAATTAAGCAAGACTTGCATAGATGGTCAACCCTTCATCTCACTCTAGCCGGAAGAATTAACGTTGTTAAGATGAATATCCTTCCTAAACTTCTTCTTTTTTTATTTCAAAACATTCCAATATATATCAATAAATCGTTTTTTTAAGCAATTAGATTCAACAATAACCTCATTCATTTGGAGCTCAAAACACCCATGTATCCAAAGAGCGACCCTACAAAGACCTCAGGCAGAAGGTGGCATGGCTTTACCAAATTTTCAGTTTTATTACTGGGCAGCAAACATACAAGTCATAAAAACCTGGACACAAAAAAATTAAAATACACTGGCTTGGTTCGCAATAGAAGTAAAATCCTGTAGTACTTCTTTATACTCCCTGCTCTGCGCTCCAATAAATGCAAATTATCGCAAATATACTAATAACCCAATTGTGCTTTACTCACTCAGAATATGGAACCAACTTAGAAAGCATTTTAAGATGGAGAATCTTTTATCCGTGGCACCTCTGCAAGAGAACCACCTCTTTCAACCCTCGCAAACATATCCAGTTTTTAATACTTGGAAAAGTTTTGGGATTAAAATGCTCAGAGATCTTTATATAGACAACATATTTACATCTTTTGAACAATTACGTTCCAAATTCAACCTCCCAGCTACACATTTCTTTCACTATCTTCAAATTAGAAATTTTGTTAAGCAGAAACTGCCCGATTTTCCTCATCTCGTACCCTCCACCATGCTGGAAAAAATACTGCTCAATTTCGAGGAATTAAACACCATTTCCGCATTATATAAAATCTTATTAGAGTCCCTACCTTTCAAAGACCCAAGAGGACATTGGGAAGAAGATCTCTTAATCAATATATCAGAAAAGGAGTGGAAGGTAGCAAAGCAGAGAATTCACTCAAGCTCCATATGCGCAAAGCATAGAATTATTCAACTAAAAATTATATATCGAGCTCATCTGTCTCGCTTAAAACTGTCCAAAATGTTTCCAGGGCAAGATCCAACCTTCAAGCGCTGCAACCAAGCTCCTGCCTCACTGGGTCACATGTTTTGGGCCTGCACCAAACTAACATCATTTTGGACCAGCCTTGGGGTCACAATCCCTCCTAACCCATTAACAGCTGTGTTCGGTGTTCTTCCAGACGGACTTGAAGTGGAGAAGGACAAGCAAACGGTGATTGCATTCATTACACTTGTGGCACGCAGACTTATTTTGTTAAATTGGAAGAATCCTAACTCTTCTCTGATAAGTCAGTGGGAAACCGATATTTTATATTATTTGAAATTGGAAAAAATCAAATTCTCAGTTAGAGGATCTGTACAGAATTTCTTTAAAACCTGGCAGGATCTAATCAATATTATTTTAGAATAAGAGAAATAACTATTACCGCATTTATTTCCCTTCTCCATTTTTTATTTACCTATATATATTTCTTCCTTTCTTTTGTTTATTATTGCCTTATTAAAAAACCCTAAGCAATTCTCCTTTGGCTAAGCTCTCCTTCTCAGGGGTGGCATTTGATTTGTCTTCAATTTTTTTTTTGTTATAAATTGATCTGTTTGTATGGAATGATTACAATAAAATTAATAAATAAAATTAAAAAAAAAAAAAAAAGAAAAATATGCCAAGCAAACAAATGCGTGCAGCTAGTATCAAACCACCTACTTTATGTTAATAATATAAATTAAAGTATATATGCAACATAAGAGAATATAATATGTGGAGAAACACAACTGTATATGAAAATTAGAAAGGACCACAAACCCATGTGGAGCTTGTGCAGTCCAAAGAAACAGGCAGCCCATTGGCAGTATTAACTGTTGCAGACGGTGATTAAATTCTTGATTTCTATGTAGGAGTTGGCAATTTGGCCAAAAATCTATGCCGGATAATAATTTCAAGTTTGGATAGTTTAAGTAGATAGCCAACATAATATATTTTTATTTAGTCTTCTTTTTTTTTTAATCTTAATAAACAGCTTCTCCATTAATGCACTTCTTTATCTGTCGAAATTCTTGTGAATGCTCCGCTACTGAAATTGATTCGATAGCAAGGATTTTTCTCTGTCTCTTTGTTTTGCTTCAGTATTCTGGCAGTATCCTTAAAAGGGGTAGGCTCACTTATTACATAAAGTTCACATACAAAAGTCATTACACAACAACATTACCATTCAGATTTTAATACATCAGCATAAAGTATCTTTCCTCTAGCACATGTAATATTTTTAGTATTATCCTCATATGCTATTCACAGATCACAAAGACAAGACCTCTAAGACGCTAATTCATAACATATCACATTTCCAGTTTCCTTTTGTGATCAGACATTAATTACATTTTGAGGAGTTCAAGAATACTTAAAACAAGTACAGTAGTATCCTTATAATCACAAAAATCACACTAAAGCTAATAATTTTATTTTAATGTGTATGGGAGTTGTTGATGTAAGTGTACACCAAGTTAAATTTCTGCACTTTTCTCTACAGCTTACTGTCTTAAGATGTTAAGAGTAGCTACTCAGCTGTGCATACAGTATTTGTCACTATGTGCATTTCTCACAGCACTGTTTTGTCTGCACCCTTTTGTTGGTGTTCTCATGCACAAAATACTTGTTTGCTTTGCTCAGTGGTGTAGTCAACACAGAGTACTTTGATTTTTTTTAACATTTATTTATTTTTTTTTTTATTTAAGCCAGCAGTCCACTCATTCACATTTATTAAATATTTATCTCTAGATTTATAATGTATTTGTATCCTTTGAACTATTTGAACTCGGGAGACAGAGGAGGGGATGCTGGCACACGCATGCTGCAGCCGCTCCTCCCTGTTAACAACACTTTTTGCCTTAATCCTGTACTTTTTTACGCTTGTTTTATTTTCTTTATTGCACGTATAGTTTGTGGATGCAGCTGACTCGAATTGTATGGATTTGGATGAATTTTTACGGACTTTATGGACTTTACCTTGACTGGGAACAACTGAATCTGTGGATCATGGGATGAGACCTACAAACATTTCTTTGTACCTTGGTGATCTACGAGCCTGAAATGATCTGTCTCCTTTATTATAGTTGCTATGCTGGTCTGCTCTCGATTCATTTTATTGTGCTTTATGACTAAGAACTGATCTGATGTTCACACCCACCTGGCTTGTGGCTCTGGGGTGATTGTGCCTGTAATACAGCCACAAACAAGTAATGCTGGGTATGTTGGAACCTCCAAATCCTGCTACCTCCTCCTGCTATGCTTTCTGCTGCATTGCTATCGCCGCTCATCTGCACCACCGCACCCCGTCCGTCTCACCGGCTCCGCTGTGCTGTGCTGCTTCTCCACTGCTATCAGATAAGTATTGCTCAGTATCGTGCTAAAATACTCTCGTGACAAACTCCTTCATATTAAACAGTTTGTCCAGAGCAAATGGTCTGACTGGAATATCCTAAAAGACACTGGTATTTTGCGGCACCCGAAATATGTACATCACGGGTCAGGTCACCGCCACCACCGGGCTACGAATGAAAAGATCACCGGCAGCATTTGCTCAGGAATACGCCGTCCTACTCATGGTCCTGGAAATAGAAGTGTCAGTGTGCCAAATTTACAGTATATGAAAATAAACTCCGGTCACGGCTCTGTGCAAAAAGAAGTCTCATCAACTAATATTGCATTGTTTAATTCGAGATCTCTTAATGGCAAAGCATTGGTGCTGTCAGAATTCATCATTGACACCAAACTTGATATGCTGTGCTTAACGGAGACTTGGCAAAAACCAAATGAATTTACGTCTGTCATGGAGGCGACACCACCTGGTTACACTTTCCTTACAGAGCCTCGTAGCTCAAGACAAGGCGGAGGACTTGCAGTAATTGTCAGAGTGGAGTTAAACATCAGAAGAATCCCAATTGACTGTCCATTGTCTTTCGAGTGTCTGGCTCTTAAACTAATAATGGAATCGGGTCCTGTCTTACTCATTGTTCTTTATCGTCCTCCAAAATACAATGCATCCTTCTTATCTGATCTGACTGAACTATTAACCCACTTAAATTCCTTTTCCCAGAGAGGTTTTCTTCTTGGTGATTTCAACATCCATATTGACATCCCCACATCTAAACTGAGAAATGAATTCCTATCTTTACTGGACTGTTTTGACTTGACACAACATATTGATTTTCCCACCCACTCTGGTGGTCATATATTGGATCTGATCTGTACATCTGGATTATCTGTTGCTAACACTTAGAGCACTGATTTGGGACTCTCTGACCTTCTGTAAACGACAAATTTCTTGCAGAAACCTTAAAAATATCTGTCCCTCTATCCTTTCTGGATCCATTTCTGATCTTTTACTGTCATCACCTATTCCATCAACACTAGATAGTCATGTTGACCACTATAACACGGCCCTTCATTCAGCATTAGATAAAACAGCTCCTTTGAAACATAAGGTTGTTTCCTTTAAGCGTTCATCTCCTTGGTATAATTCAGAATTACAATCTATGAAAGCAGCTGGCTGACGCCTTGAGAGAATGTCATGTAAGTCTGGCCTCACCATGCACATCCAGACCACCAAAGAGCTTACAGAGAAGCACTAACTGCTGCCAAGAACACCCATTATGGTAGAATAATAGAAAGTGGCCATGAGAACCCAAGGGTTTTGTTCTCTGTAGTTAATAAACTACTCGAACCCGCATCTGGCCCAACTACCTCTTCTACTGAAGTCTGTGAGAAATTCCTCCAATTTTTCCGTAACAAAATTAAAGATCTAAATAATTCAACTAACATAAATACATCATCTGTTTATATCTCCCCCTGTTTTCCCACTCCATCCAGCTCTTTCTCTAAGTTCTCACCAATCATATATGCTTTTGTTAATGACCTGCTTTGTAAGATGAGACCGACTACTTGTGTACTGGACCCCATCCTCACCACAACAATTATAAACACATCCCTTGACACTGGCTTTGTGCCGCTCACTTTTAAAATCGCTTCTGTAACCCCAATGTTAAAAAAAAGTCTGGTCTTGATGCTGACAATCTTAACATTTATGGCCTATTTCCCACTTACCTTTTCTGTCAAAAGTTCTTGAGCATGTTGTAGCTTCCCAACTCACCAACTACTTAACTTCTGATCATTTGATGGAACCCTTTCAGTCTGGTTTCAGAGCACAGCACAGCTGTGAAACTGCTCAGTTACGGGTAACCAATGATTTGCTTATGGTAGCAGACTCTGGACAAACCAGCATATTAATTCTGTTAGACCTCAGTGCAGCATTTGACACTGTCAGACATGACATTCTACTGTCCAGAATGGAAAACCTGCTGGGTAAAAAGCCAGTCATACAAGGAGTCATACAAGGAGTTCCACAGGGCTCTGTCCTCGGTCCTCTGCTTTTCTGTATATATTGCTTCCCTTTGGCCATATTATTCATAGCTTTGGACTGGGTTATCATTTTTATGCAGACAATACTCAACTCTATTTCAATGTTAAAATCTCAGTGAAATTAAAACCTGGATGGATCAGAACTCTTTAAAATTAAATTGCAACAAAACTGAACTCCTGCAAATTGGGAGTAAAGTGCAACTTAATAAAATGAGCTCCTTCCCAGTCAACCTTGGCGGTGATCTCATCAGACGTGCCTCTACTGCAAAGAATCTTGGTGTCATTTTTGATTCCTCCCTTTCTTATTCCGCCCACATACAGTAAGTCACATTAAAAAACTTTCTTACTGTCACCTCTGTAACATATCACGTGTTCGCTCCTTCCTCTCCATTTCTAACACTGAGAAACTTGTCCATGCTTTTATCACATCCCACATCGATAACTGCAATTCCCTACTGGCAGGTGCCCCTTCTAATCTTATATCACAGCTCCAGCTTATTCAAAACTCGGCTACAAGAGTCCTTACACGGACCAGCAGCAGCGAGCACATAACACCCATCCTGCTTCGCCTTCACTGGCTCCCTGTGTCTTACAGAATTGAATATAAAATTCTACTAATAACCCACAAAGTCTTAAATGACCTTGCGTCAAACTACATCAGTGACCTTCTCCATCACTATGTGCCTGTCCGCCCACTAAGGTCCTCTGATTCTGGCAATCTTGTTGTGCCCCACACTAATCTACACTCCAAGGGTGACAGGGCCTTCAGCTGT
The DNA here is from genome assembly GCF_900747795.2 of Erpetoichthys calabaricus. NCBI lineage: Eukaryota > Metazoa > Chordata > Cladistia > Polypteriformes > Polypteridae > Erpetoichthys > Erpetoichthys calabaricus. The sequence continues at coordinate 180,895,384 of NC_041394.2, forward strand.
ATAGCGCCCAGACTCTGGAATGACCTACCGAAATTAATTAGATCAGCTGACTCCATGAATTCTTTTAAAAAAACCAACTCAAAACTCATCCGTTCAGGAAGGCTTTTAGCTCTACCTGACTTTATTACCCTTCTTTCAGTTTACCTCTATGTCAAGATGCTCATGTAACCTGTGTGTGTGTGCTAGACCGTCAATTATGTTGTCTGTTAGGCTTTTCTCTGAATTTACTGTCTTACTCTTCTTTATTTATCTAGTTTAGTACAATGCTATATACTGTATAGCCTGCCATTCTTTCTTAAACTCTGTTAAGTGCCTTGAGCATGGGAAAGGCGCTATATAAATTAAATGTATTATTATTATTATTAATGTATTATTATGATCCATATTTAATCCCCCTGTGAGATACTTTTATTTTTATTTAGAAAGTAGAAAAATTGCTGAAAGCCGCCCACCCAAACTTTAATTTTTTTTCTGCATCTATACCTGAAGTGATGCCTACAATGGCTTTGGCCCTGGGGTTTGTTTTATATTACTTTTGTATTTTGTTTCCTTTATTTTAATTAGTTTTTCTTTTTCTGTTTTTTCTTTAATTCTTTCATTCTGTTCTTTCATTAATTCCTTTTTGTTAGTTTAATTCCCACACCGTATTCTTGTAATTATGTAATTAATTGTGCCATACCCAGGCTTGGAACCTACTTGGGAGGGGCACAATTCCTTCACAGGGAAGGAATTACTCAGAGAGGACCAATTTACAGTTACCAGACAAAATACACGAAATTAGTAATATGTAAATAATACATTTTATTTATATAGTGCACAGTATGAACAATGTCATCTCTATCTACTATATATTCCATCCATCCATCCATTATCCAACCCGCTATATCCGAACTACAGGGGTCTGCTGGAGCCAATCCCAGCCAACACAGGGCCCAAGGCAGGAAACAAACCCTGGGCAGGGCACCAGCCCACCGTAGCTACTATATATTAACATAGGAAAAAAATAAAATTAACTAAAGTAATAATTGTACATTAAAATAAAAAAAAATATTAATCACTAAAAACTTCTTGAAAAAGATCAATATTCAACCCCCATTTTAATTAGTTGCAAATAGGTCTTCCTCTTCCAGCACTGGATATCAAGGGATTTGGTGGCCTGTGATGAGCTCAGATGCCTTTTTGGACAGATCTGGAGATAAATCTTAATGTCTTTGGCAAAGCAATGAAAAGACACATTGTGCGGACATAAGTTTTTACCTGAGGCTAGCATGTAAAATTGCAAAGGAATTGGACTAAGTACTAACCCTTTCCAAACCCCAGAAGAGACAAAAATGGAGATGATTTATTTTTATCAAAGACAAAGTGTTGTTACCTTTAAGTAAGATAGATGGTGAACGATGCCAGCTCAGTACCAAAGATTCGAACGTCACAAGATGCCATGGTTGACATTGTCAAAGGCAGTGGGTCAGGTCAAGCAGAATAAACAAATTACAAATGTCTGACTCTGCAGTCAAAGGAAAGTCATGTATAACCCTAATTAATGCTGTCTCAATACTGTGGCCAGTTTGAAAATCAGATTGAAAGATTTCAAATAAATTGCTTGAGTTTAGGTTTGTCTGCAGATTTTGGTAAGATTTTTTTATTTAATAAATAGGGATGAGTCACTTTACATACTTTGCATATTTATAACCAAACAGTTTGAGTTTTGCGGTATTTTCTTTGTTGCAGGTATCTTTCAGTTTGCAGTGGCTTCTGATGATAATTCTGAATTTTGGCTGAGTAAAGATACGGACCCTGAACATCTTCAGCTGCTTGCTTCTGTTGGGAAGGTACTGGACTGAAGCTGTCATGCTTGTACTCGAACTGTAACCTATTACAGGCTGTATTTAATATAAGTTTTGATAGACACGGCCAACTATGTTTTAACAGCAGTAAGTTAAAAAGAAAAAATTCAGTCCATTAATCCTCATCTTTCTGCTTGAAAATCCACAATTTTAATTATATTCTTAATAACTACTGCAACCAGTTATCACTTTTTTAGGTTTTAAACAATATCTTCTTGTCTGAAGATCTGATCTCTGTCTAATCTACATACGTACTTTATTGCTGCATTAGATACTGCTAGTCTTATGTAGCATTTTGCTGTTGTGAAGGGCAATAAAAACAATTGTTTCCAATAAGGTTCAGCAAAGAAAAATGATGGTAATGATCTACTGCAAGTTGGCCTGGAAAAATAGATAGTACTTGTCCTCTGGGTGAAAGTTAGTAAAAAAGATCTTTAAATAAATAAGTACATAAATAAATAAATGTGTATGTATATGTATGCATATACAGTATGTATGTATGTATGTATGTATGTGAGTGTATGTGTGTATATCTCTCTATTATATAAAAAAAAAAATCTTGGGTCGAGAAGTGACCGTCTCAGTGACACTTTAACATCTCACGAGACAAGGCAGTGAGACAAAAGGACAGCTGCTCTACAGGCTTTTAAATGTTCGAAGCGCTGTGCGGCATTCAGATCACGCAACACGGCAGCAGCAGCAATCCAACAGCAGATTGAGCACAGAGGAGGTAATAAAAAATTTGTTTCCCCTTTGAGTCACCGTTTTAAGAGAGGGTTTCAGAAGAGCGACCACATCACCTTAACGTGCTTTCAGCATCCCTCTTCACAACGCAAGCATGCTCAGTGGCCGGCACGTTGCCTGTCCCGTTTGGGGGGGGGGGGGGGGGTCAGGGGTTGGTTGACCGAAGCCAGCAGGGGCCAAAGCCCCCTAGTATATATAAATAATAGATATGGTCTAAAAACACACCAGAATGACTAAAAAGGGAGAAGATTTAAGAAGAAAGAAAACTTCTGATTTGGCAGTCAGTTGCAATGAAGCATTATGCAGGTATATTGCTTCTGGTATAAAGAGACCCAGTAATGTTTCTTGACACACTTCTGCTGAATAATTTGTTGGCTAAAAGTCCTCAGTGTAAGTGTCACAGAGAGGATGTGCAGCATTGGTCGTAAAGGCACTCATTTTGTTTTACCTCTTCACTACTACATCCAGGGGTTCCAGAGTGCATCCCATAATTGAGCTTGTCCTTTTTATAGGTTTGTTGATTCAAAGTTCCTCTCTTAAAGTAATGTTACTGGCCCAGCACACCACAGTATAGAGATTGACAGTGGTCCATTATTGAGTTGCAGAAGATATGAAGGATGTCACTTTCCACATTAAAGAACTGCAGTCTCCTAAAGAAAAAAAGCTGCTCTGCCCTTTCTTACATATAGCTCCTCTGTGTTCCAAAACCAATCCAGCCTGTAATTGATTATGGATCCTGATGTACTTGTAGGAGCGCACTGCTTTGACATCCACTCCTTGAATAGTGACTGGACACCAAGGTACTTGGGTGCAACAAAAGTCTTTTCCCTGGTTTTACTGATGTTAAGATGTAGACAATTCTCTTTGCACCACAAAACAAAGTTCTGCATCTGATTCCTCTCCTCTGTCTCATTCCTCTTATCCATACACCCCATAAGTGTAGAGTAGTCTGAGAATTTCTGCAAGTGATATTACCTGGTGTTGTATTTATAATCTGAGGTGTGCAGAGTGAAGAGAAAAGGAGACAAGACTGTCCCTTCTGGTGCTCCAGTGTTCCTCATGTCCATATCAGAAACACAGTCCTGGAGTTTTCCAAATGCTGACACTATATTGCCCATTCTGCTATGCCGGTGAAATCACTTCAAAGATAAAGCTGGCTTGTTTAGAAAATACGTGCTTTCTCTTTTTGATGAAATCCATTCCAAATGCCATCAAATAATATTAGATCAAATAAATATCAATATTGTTAATGCTGCATATTTCAAGGATGACATCTCATTCAATCCAGGACAGAATCCCACTTTGATCCTGATGTTGTTGGTATTGGCACTGGTCCTACAATTTAGATAAGCTGGCTCAAGCAATTCAATTTAAAAAGTCAATTTTTGATTATGTGGAAAGAGTAATAATTTATTTTGCCATTATTTTAGCTTAAAATAGATACTTTATTAATATTGATGGTTCAGTGTGATTCTTCTAGCTTTTTAAAAAGCTTACCATTTACAAGCTTAGAGCAGAAATTTGGCATAGGTGGTAGTTGCATACACAGTGATCGTTTATAGATAAGTTGGGCACAGTCAAAAAAAAATAATATTGTTTAAAATGTAATGAAACATTTTTGAGAGTGTTCCTTCTTATCTCTTTTTAATTTAGTTTTTATTAGGCACAACCATTCCTCAAACATCTACTACTACAGGTCCACTTCAGTACAAACTAAGTACAGTTGCTTATTTATTGCTCACAATCTCATAATCTCTGTCATGAACTGTGGGTGGGTTTCTTGGTTTACATGAAGAGCCATGGATTACCTTTTATTTATTTGTATGTGTTTACTTTTGCAGTCAGGCAAAGAGTGGACTGCTCCTGGGGAATTTGGAAAATATCACAGTCAGGTTTCTCAACCTGTGCAGTAAGTAGACAGGACTTTAAACAGTATTAATTGCCAGTTAGTTGTAATTTATTTTGATAAAGTATACTTATTATTTTCTTTTAAATCAGCCATTTTAATTCTTATTATTATTAGTCCTTTATGTTACTGTGTTTGTTTCCTTTAGTTTTGTGTTGTATTTTAACTGTATTATATTTGCAATAGTGTACTGCTTCCTTGGCTTAAGAGGAAGTGAGTTTCATAATTAAATGAAAAATGAATAGTTCACATTGACTTTAGTTGAGCTCACTGTAACAAGTTAGAACACATGAATCATACTTGTAGCCTTCTGTCATAGATAAAGTATGAACTTCATTTTTTAATAATATTTAAATATTCAGATTTTATATATTGATTATTGCATGAGGTATTTTAACTGGTACATTCATATTCAAATAAGGTTTTATTTAGTGTATTAATACATTTAATGAACTGATTGTACACATGGTTCACTGTAGCATACAGAAGGCAACTTTTTATTTACACATTTGCCATAAGCTGCGTGTTGGATGGATTTTGTTGTGCTTTACTGACAAATGATTTTTTTCTTTCTTTTTATTACGGTGCATATTTAATGTCGTATGACTTACTGTTTTAACAGCTTTGGAAATTCCGTGTGGGCGTAAAACAAACTTCTCCTTGACTTATACTGTACTATTTAATATTTTTGGTTTTAGACATCATCTTTTTTGATTGAAACTATACTATACTAATTTTCCAGCAAAGCACTTACAGTTGAGTTTTCAGTAATACTTCTTATTTATTATTCAGCAGTTTCTGTGACTTATGCTCAAACTGAAGCATTTTTTGACAACCTAAAGACCATGGAATGTATGAATGCATGCTTCATCAAATGCACATATTTTACCTTAGTCTACTTCTGTGTACCTCAGTGTTTTATAATAATTTTACTGAGAAGGGTAAACACTTAAGAAGTGATTCTATGCAACAGAGATGAACAGGTCTGAATTATTGAAAATTTCTGTTTTTGTAGTCTGTCTTCTGACAATCGGTACTATTTTGAAGTGCTTCATAAACAGGATCACAAAGGCACAGACCATGTGGAAGTTGGGGTAAAGACAATTTTTTTTTCCAGCGGAATTACATTTTGTGAACTCATTTATTTATTTGTAATGAAGTAGAAATGGAAGAGATACAAACGTTACTTTTTGTTATTAATTTGTTTGTTTCTAGCAGTTACATTGTGATTTTAATTGTAACCATTTTAAAACAAAGGTGCTATTTATGTAAAGTTCTTTAATCTGCTGCTGCAATGGTTAAAAATCTTGTGTCTAATCATCATTGTTTTGAATCTGTAGATTAAGCGTACACTAAAGAATTTAGTTTTAAATTCTATCATATGGCCACCACATCTTACTGGTAATTGGCTGACTGTTTTTATTGTAGATATCACCTTACATATTTGCACTCCACAATTTAACGTTTTATGAGTCTTCAGTGCACTTTATCAAGTAGTAATACTTTATACATGGTTCAGTAGCTAATACTCTCCCACTTTTAATTTGAAATTTTTAGCTTTTATAAAACTAAACAGGTTAATTACTTTTATATAGTTAACTGTATATCTATTAAACAGTGTTCATTTGTAGCATTTGTTGATTTTAATGAAAGCCGATTGTTTTAGCAGTTAGTGTTTATGCAACATTCTTTATTTGAAAGATAGCCCATTTAAGATTTTTAAATTGAGATGTTTTAGTTTGCCAAAATGCAGATAAGAAACAGGTGTTAAATATTTTAGGTGCACAAAATGTTTTACACTTGAAATATTCTAGAAATCATTATTTCAAATACCTTTCAAATTATGAACACACTTGATCAAACAAATTATGTAATGCAGTCCTTAGTTATACTGTAAAAATAATAAAACGTGATCAACTCTGCAATTTTATTTTTTTTTAAAGTACTGATTAGTTAACAAGTCTGTGCTATCAACATCAGCAAAATAAAATTTTAGCTATTTTACAGTTAGGTCCATAAATATTTGGACAGAGACAACTTTTTTCTAATTTTGGTTCTGTACATTACCACAATGAATTTTAAATGAAACAACTCAGATGCAGTTAAGTGCAGACTTTCAGCTTTAATTCAGTGGGGTGAACAAAACGATTGCATAAAAATGTGAGGCAACTAAAGCATTTTTAACACAATCCCTTCATTTCAGGGGCTCAAAAGTAATTGGACAATTGACTCAAAGGCTATTTCATGGGCAAGTGTGGGCAAGTCCGTTGTTATGTCGTTATCAATTAAGCAGATAAAAGGCCTGGACTTGATTTGAGGTGTGGTGCTTGCATGTGGAAGATTTTGCTATGAACAGACAACATGCGGTCAAAGGAGCTCTCCATGCAGGTGAAAGAAGCCATCCTTAAGCTGTGAAAACAGAAAAAACCCATCCGAGAAATTGCTACAATATTATGAGTGGCAAAATCTACAGTTTGGTACATCCTGAGAAAGAAAGCAAGCACTGGTGAACTCAGCAACGCAAAAAGACCTGGACGTCCACGGAAGACAACAGTGGTGGATGATCGCAGAATCATTTTCATGGTGAAGAGAAACCTCTTCACAACAGCCAACCAAGTGAACAACACTCTCCAGGGTGTAGGCGTATCGATATCCAAGTCTACCATAAAGAGAAGACTCCATGAAAGTAAATACAGAGGGTGCACTGCAAGGTGCAAGCCACTCATAAGCCTCAAGAATAGAAAGGCTAGATTGGACTTTGCTAAAGAACATCTTAAAAAACCAGCACAGTTCTGGAAAAACATTCTTTGGACAGATGAAACCAAGATCAACCTCTACCAGAATGATGGCAAGAAAAAAGTATGGAGAAGGCATGGAACAGCTCATTATCCAAAGCATACCACATCATCTGTAAAACACAGTGGAAGCAGTGTAATGGCTTGGGCGTGCATGGCTGCCAGTGGCACTGGGGCACTAGTGTTTATTGATGATTTGTCACAGGACAGAAGCAGCCGTATGAATTCTGAGGTGTTCAGAGACATACTGTCTGCTTAAATCCAGCTGAATGCAGTCAAATTGATTGGGCGGCGTTTCATGATACAGATGGACAATGACCCAAAACATACAGCCAAAGCAACAAAGGAGTTTATTAAAGCAAAGAAGTGTAAAATTCTTGAATGGCCAAGTCAGTCTCCTGATCTTAACCCAACTGAGCATGCATTTCACTTGTTGAAGACTAAACTTCAGACAGAAAGGCCCACAAACAAACAGCAACTGAAAGCCGCTGCAGTAAAGGCCTGGCAGAGCATTAAAAAGGAGGAAACCCAGCATCTGGTGATGTCCATGAGTTCAAGACTTCAGGCCGTCATTGCCAGCAAAGGGTTTTCAACCAAGTATTAGAAATGAATATTTTATTTCCAGTTATTTAATTCATCCAATTACTTTTGAGCCCCTGAAATGAAGGGATTGTGTTAAAAAAATGCTTTAGTTGCCTCACATTTTTATGCAATCATTTTGCTCACCCCACTGAATTAAAGCTGAAAGTCTGCATTTCAACTGCATCTGAGTTGTTATATTTAAAACTAGTAATTTAGCCCGTTACAATAATGGGCGCTAGAACAGTAGTGCATAAACATTAGTAGGAACAGTCTATATTAAATGGCAAGGGACTTTGACCTCATTCTTTTTGTTGGTCGTATTTTTCTTTCTTTCAGCCTTTCTTTTATTGATGTTTACTTGCTGAGCTGACCGTTCTTCGTGGGCTGCCGCCATGTATTGTGTGTCTTAAATTTTCTGTGACAGTAATACTGTCTTGTACGGCTCTATTCAATAAGGGCGCGCACAAAAAGGCGAGCTTCAAAAGGGCGACCTCAATTGAGCGCGGCGAATAAAGGCGTTTGTAGATAATTTAGTTCAAATGGCTCTGGAATATGTGAAGAGCAACAAAGGTGCAGATCTTTATTTACGCACGCCTTTATTCACTGCGCCCAATTGAGGTCGCCCTTTTGAGGCTCGCCTTTTTGTGCGCGCCCTTATTGAAGGATACCGTCTTGTACGTCCGCTGGCTTGTACGTCCGTAATATACCTTAAATTTTCTCTGGCGGTAATACAGGCATGTGCGTCGGTAATATGCCTTTAATCTCCTCTGACAGTAATACTGGCTTGTATGTGGCTGTAATATGCGTCACTGTATTGTGTACCTTTAATTTCCTCTCACAGTAATACTGGTTTGTATTTCCGTAAAACGCCTCTAACTTTCTCTGACAGTAATATCGCGCATTGCACCGTGCTCCACGCATGCATACTTCATCTGAAGACACCCACACACGGACACCTGGACGCACATAGGGATTTTATATATATATATATAGATTCATTGTGGTAATGTACAGAACCAAAATTAGAAAAAAGTTGTCTCAGTCCAAATATTTATGGACCTAACTGTATACGTATATTCACTTATTTGCTTCAGTTATTCCAAATAAGAGTTTGAGCTTCATGAATATGAGTCATTCTATTTTACTAAATGATAGATTTAATAATTTCTGCTTTTCGTTTTTAGTGGAGACTGAACCAGCCTGGCCTGTTGTTTACTCTAATCGAGCCCCAGTATATTTCCCTGTTTGCAAGTAAGTGGTTTCTAAAGCCATCTGAAATGATCAGATCTGTTGTATACATAATGGATACCTCTGTATAGGCACACTTTTATTTTTTTCATGTACTTAGGAGATCAATATGAAATCTTTATTTCGTAACTGAGCTGGCAGTTGAATAATCTAGATGTTATGACCATATGCTTATTTTCAGTGGCCAAATTCAGTTTTATTTAGAAAAAGCAAGAGTTATTTTCTGACAAGAGGAAATGATAGGAAAAGCATCAATTATCTGATCTTCATTAACAAGCAGAAATGTTCATGTCATTGTAGAGTAATCTTTGACAGTGATTCAGCTTAATTTTGTTCAGTTTATTCTTGCAAAATTGAATGGATTTCCACTAAAGCAGTCAGCTCACTGTACACTTATAAATACTGCTTGAATTAAATAATCCAACATAAATACCAAATAAAATGTTTGTAGTACTAGGGTGTTGTACCGTGTTAGCCATTATGAATGTAGAGAAAAGCCAAGCAAAATGACACCTTTTATTGGCTAACTAAAAAGATGACAATATGCAAGCTTTCGAGGCAACTCAGGCCCCTTCTTCAGGCAAGATGTAATCATCTAGATTATTCAAGCTTGCATATTGTAATGCATAAATTTAATTCTATCTATCTATCTATCTATCTATCTATCTATCTATCTATCTATCTATCTATCTATCTATCTATCTATCTATCTATCTATCTATCTATCTATCTATCTATCTATCTATCTATCTATCTATCTATCTATCTATCTATCTATCTATCTAATTGTAATTTCATTAATTGCAGGTAGCAGTGAAAGTGTGAGCACTTTTTTACTCAAGCCTTCTTAACTATGGCTTGACTTGCTTCAATGTAATCATTATAACTTAAAACCTGAAACTTGAAGTTCAGGACTTGACGCTTACTTGAGACATACACATGTAAGACTTAGTCCCATATACACATGTAAGACTTAGTCCCATCTCTGGCACTGCTTATTGAGTGTGCAAATGAAAATTATTTTGCTATACTGTTACTCTTTTTATTCTGCAGATGAGTCTTTGTTAAAGATGAATGACATCGACCATATACCATTATCGAAGGCCAGCTATCGAATAAACTGCACAAACCCATTAGGCACCAGTCACAGTTCAGAAATGCTCAGGACTGACCCCAGGGATGAATTTTTTACATGTGAGTATCAAAACTATAAAATAAACCTTTTACCATAGCTTTGCTCTCTAACTCCTGTATTGATTTCTTTTGAAACAGATTATTTTACAGAACTTGGTGGCCACGGTAGCATTAGCTGTCAAAGTTGCTAAGCAAAATTGAAAAGATTGACCATTCAGCTGAATGTGTTGTTTCTGTGTAAAATAAGTAAAATTGATTCAGGCAATATTACGGTTGGACACATATCAATGATTGTGGTTTTAAAAACCTGGTGAACACTGTCTGAGCCCTCTAAGGTTCATATGTGTGCAGGCATGTGAAACTTTTTATACTTTAGCAAACAGGATTTTTCAAGAAGCACACAAAGAAGCAAGTCAACAAATCCCCTGCCAAAGACTTAGAGTAAATGGCACAATGACCCATAAACAAATCTTTTGAAATTTGGCATTACAGTAACTTAGTTTGTCTTATGCCCACTGTCTGCACCCATTACTTGGCCAAAGGGTTAAGAAATATGCAGGTGAGTCTGCAAGGGCAGTAGAACTAGACATACTGACAGTACAGCGACTGTGAGGAAACTGGCATGAGTCTGCTGTTAATTGTGGGGAGGCTGCCGAGTCACGTCTACTGGAAAAGTATAAAAGGAACTATACTCGACAAAAAAGGCTTTTTGGGTTGAAAAAGTTAGTAAAGACACCAGGTACAGTGTAACAGTTTACAAAGAAGGTGATTCTGCTGTGGAATCTCCAGAGTTTCTCAAATGCCTACTGAAGGTCAACAGTGAGACCTAAATTAGAAAGAGTGTGGCCAGTCCTGAAGCCAACTGCAAAAGTCAGGATCCCTATCACAAAAGACCTAATAAACTGACTTTTCAAGGGCAATTAACTACTGCCAGAGTCTGTGTGTCAATCCTTCCTCCTCCACACTGGATAGTTTATTTATAATAAATACATACAACCTATGGATGATAAATTGGGCATGCGGGAGTCATCTTCATATTTTTGCAGCATGGAATGATGGCTGAATACATAGGAAGTAGATTATTAATGAATAATATACAGGAATAAACTAAACTTAGTTTCTCTTTGTCTCTGGTTTTAGATGCTGATGCCAATATACTGTAGAGTTTTGATTTGTAGCAAGTTTAATCACCTTCCAATGATATTTTTGCAAATTTAGATGTATATGATGCATTATTTAATAGTTTTAAATAATCGTCACTTTAATATATTTTTCAAGCGTGTTCAATGAAAAACAAAATTGTTCACATATGCATAGATAATTATTTTCATAATAATAAGTAGCATAGGCAGGTTAATGTAACTAAAAGTTTTTCTCACAAAGAAAAAATTGTCCTCATACCAAACTAGTTCTTAGAGGGAATATTGCATCTGACTTCATGTTTTAATGGTAAATTAGTTACAAATACCCCAAAAAGTAATAGTTCACATTATAGAAAACTTTGAACAGGTGTAACTGTAATAACTTGAGATGGAACATAATTTTAAGAATATGAGGACACTCCTCTCAATAGTTCGCTAGTTCCTATTAACTCAACTTTTAAGAAATATATTCAGTTTGAGACTTAAACATTCATAAAGTACTATTATCTATTACACTGGTGGTATCATTTTATGTCTCTTAAGGTGTCAAATTTAACCATCCATTTTTCACCTTTTCTAGTTGAAGAACTCATTTAAAGTAACAGCTGGCTTCCACTCTAGTAATTCTGTTTATAATTGTAAACACTTCTATCTTGTAACATGATTGATCTGTTTATTTAAAATTAATATTCTTTGCTGTGAATTTTTTCTCATAGTTCATATAGTGCAGTTCTGCAATCAGTCTGTTAGCCCTTCTCTGTACTTCTTATATTGCAGAGACCACAACTGCCCACAATATGCCAGATTAGGCCTCACTAGTGTATATGTTATAGTTTCAGAATAAATTGCCTGATCTGAACCGGACATCATACTGTGTAGCACAAAATTAAATCCGCCTTCTTAGTCACTTCTGACCCCTCTCTAGATGTTGACAGTGTCTAATCCACTATCCATCCATTTATACAACCAACTTAATCCTGAGCAGGGTTGTGGTGATGCTCGGGCCTATCCCAGCAAGCACCATACAAAACCAGGAACAACCCCTGGACAGGACACCAGTACATTGCAAAGTGAACATACAGACACACAAACTAGGACAAATTTAACATTGCCAATCCACCTTACCTGCATGTTTTATACTGTGAAAGGAAACTGGAGTACCCAGAGGAAACCCATGTAGACATGGTGAGAACATGCAAACTCCACACAGGGAGTACCAAGGATGTGAACTCTGGCCTACTTATTGCAAGGCAGCAGAGCTGCCACATTGACACCATGCCTTCTACCAATCTAGTAAAACTGCTAAACTCATCTTATCAAGTGTACTTTCATTGTGCATCTGTATGTAATATTTTTACTTTGCATAAAACTTGACATTTGTTTGCAGTAACCTCCACATGGTACATGGCTGTCTATTGTATTCTGCAATGATGTTCATGACTTTAAGGTATCTATCATTGTGTCGGCTAAGATCATTAGCAAATCAAACCAGATTGTTAGTTACTTTAAAAAAAAAAAAAACAATTTTATTCAAGATCATTTAAAAAATTAAAAAGATTGAAGGTCCTGCCAATTATTCCTTGAAGGAAACCATTTTTAACACCGCATAATTCTGAAAATATTTCTCATACCATAAGCCTTTGCTGTCTTTATTTGAGCCCATGTATTATGCATGTATAACACTGTGCCTTGAATTCCAATTTCTTTTAGTGTGATCACTAGCCTGTCATGTGGTACATTTTCAAAAAAAGATGTTTTGAAAATCAAGAGAAATGTGTGCTGTACCATAACCACGACTGACAATCAAAACTTTTTTTTTTTAAATAATGATTTGTTGTGTGCCATTTTCCACAATATTCTGCCTCGAGCATCAAGCCACTCTGCTATTCACCTCTCAGACTTGCTCTCTTTTTTTACTGAGCACCACTAGCACCCTGTCAGTGGAGTCTTTGTTCCAACTCACTTGCCAGCCATGCTTGGTGTATATTGTTTAAATCATTTATTTAATGTGGCATGTGCTTCGGCTTATGCACTTGTTAAGCTAATTGGTCTATAATTACTATAGTTATCCCAGCCATCTTTTTATATAATAGGACAGTGTTTGCTAGATTTATCACTTTGAGAATTTTCCTACATATGCAGAGATTTGTGAAAAATATACTGTAAGGGTTTATAAATCAGCAGTCTTTTTAAGTGTCTTAAACTCGCTGCCCCAATTTTTCCTAATTTAATACTTCTAGGGTGAAATATTAAGTCTTTGCAGTTTTAGAAAGTACATATAAATAATAGTGAAATGTAAAATTTTAAATTTAAGTTATTTTTTATAACTGAATTACTTACGACAAAATTGTCTTTAGTGACATTTCAGAAAAGGAAATGCAGTTAAGGATGCATCTCACTCCCCATCTTTTATAAGGTTTTATAAACATTTTGAATTTTACTTCCCCTTTTTCAGTTCCTTTGATTGAAGAGCAATATTTACATCAGATTTTACCAGACTGCATCTACAACCCAAGCTATGTCATCAAAGATTTTCCTCTTAATCGCTATCAAGGGTTACGTTTTGTAAGTACTATATACATTTTTCTAGCAGTATAATCTTCATAAATGCTCTCAAGTCAATTATTTATTTTGTTTCTGCAAAATGACACTGTGAAAAATGAGTTGTAAAAGGTTTTTTTTTTTTTTTTTTTTACCAACATGTTATATAAGGAATGTCAAATTCAGGATAATCCCAGTGTGTGTGAGAACATGGAGAAATAAATAGATAGATAATTAAAAATACATTTACTTTAATTCATCTTTTGTCTGCCAGGCACCTTGGGTCAATCAAAAAAAAAAGACTACAGTAATCCCTCGCTGTATCGCGCTTCGACTTTCGCGGCTTCACTGTATCGCGGATTTTATATGTAAGCATATTTAAATATATATCGCGGAGTTTTTGCTGGTTCGCGGATTTCTGCGGACAATGGGTCTTTTAATTTCTGGTACATGCTTCCTCAGTTGGTTTGCCCAGTTGATTTCATACAAGGGACGCTATTGGCAGATGGCTGAGAAGCTACCCAACTTACTTTTCTCTCTCTCTCTCTCTTGCTCTGACATTCTCTGCTCCTGACGGAGGGGGTGTGAGCAGGGGGGCTGTTCGCACACCTAGACGATATGGACGCTCGTCTAAAAATGCTGAAAGATTACCTTCACGTTGCTCCCTTCTGTGCAGCTGCTTCGTAAAGCGACATGCGGCACGGTGCTTCGCATACTTGAAAGTTCGAAGGGCACGTATTGATTTTTGATTGTTTGTTTGTTTTTATCTGTCTCTCTCTCTCTCTGGCATTCTCTGCTCCTGATGGAGGGGGTGTGAGCTGCTGCCTTCATTGTAACTGCTTTGTGCCGCGGTGCTTCACATACTTAAAAGCCAAACAGCCCTATTGATTTGTTTGCTTTTCTCTATCTCTCTGACATTCTCTGCTCCTGACGCGCACTCCTATGAAGAGGAAGATATGTTTGCATTCTTTTAATTGTGAGACGGAACTGTCATCTCTGTCTTGTCATGGAGCACAGTTTAAACTTTTGAAAAAGAGACAAATGTTTGTTTGCAGTGTTTGAATAAAGTTCCTGTCTCTCTACAACCTCCTGTGTTTCTGTGCAAATCTGTGACCTAAGCATGACAATATAAAAATAACCATATAAACATATGGTTTCTACTTCACGGATTTTCACCTTTCGTGGGGGGTTCTGGAACGCAACCCCCGCGATCGAGGAGGGATTACTGTACCTGGTTTTATAAAAGCACTTCTCTGGAAGCTCCGAAATGCTTAGAACCTGACATCTTCAGTTTAAGAGTCTTTGACTCTATTTTGATTAGTACAGTATGTCTACGTGTGTCTCTGTTAAATATAATTCAATTATTTACATCAATGGTAGAACTGCTGCTTGTACCATCATCCTGACTTTGCATCACGACTGAGTCGTCTTGAGAGGGTAACTGCTGGGAGAAGGAACAAAAGTACTTGGCTGACTTGCCAAACTGGTTCTCTTTATCAAATGTAGAAATTAGGTTTTTTAGATGTTATAAAATATATTTAGAATTGAGAAAATGTGTTGCTTTGAAAAAGATATACCTATAAATCTCTGATAACATCTGAAACAAGGTCTTTCAGTTAGCTTTCCAGGTGACACATGGAAGTGATCCCTAGACAAAATGCTCTATTCCTCATTTTGTGCAAAACTCAATCCGACATACCACAGAATTGTGCATCACACACATCTGTCATGACTCAGACTTTCCAAGGTCATGATCCAACTTGCAATAGGTATCATCAGATGCATGCTACATAGGAGATCGTGTTTTTTAGTAACACCACCTGCTCAGACCTTGTTTAAATTGTTTAAATACAATCATTCCATTCATTTCACTACTCTGCTGGCACAATGTCTTATTTAGTTTAACTGGAAAAATCCTAACCCACCTACCTTAACACAATGGCAACATTTTACCGATTTTACTATGGAGCAGTTCAAAAGTTCTTTAGAATCTAGCAGACATTTTGTGTTGTACTGAGCTATTGCCAAGCTATTTATGTAAAGGGGATATGGATAGATATGTTACCAAATTGTTATTTAGTCACTCGAATGAAATATATAAAATAATTCAGAAGGGTTATGAATTAAACAAGGAAACTAGGTAGATAAATAAATGTGTACTAATAGACATGACAGTAATGCAAGAATTAATTCTGCATTAACACTCTAAACATAGACAATTGGATAGTCAACTATATATAAGCAAGTAGTTCAGCTCAAAATAGAAATATGGCCACTGTAGACCTCCACAACCACATTTTCATAATTCAAAATTAGTTTATATTGCACTGGCACATTTTTTCATATATATATATATATATATATATATATATATATATATATATATATATAATGTGTGTGCGTGTGTGTATGTATGTATATATATATATATATATATGTATGTATATATATATATATATATATATGTATGTATATATATATATATATATATGTATGTATATATATATATATATGTATGTATATATATATATATATATGTATGTATATATATATATATATATGTATGTATATATATATATATATATATGTATGTATATATATATATATATATATATATATATATATGTATATATATATATATATATATGTATATATATATATATATATGTATATATATATATATATATGTATGTATATATATATATATGTATGTATATATATATATATATATATGTATGTATGGTTTGCGTCTTGGAAATCTGCCATGCAGGCCGTTTTTGCCCAGTCTCTTTCTTATGGTGGAGTCATGAACATTGACCTTAATTGAGGCAAGTGAGGCCTGCAGTTCTTTAGACGTTGTCCTGGGGTCTTTTGTGACCTCTCGGATGAGTCGTCTCTGCGCTCTTGGGGTAATTTTGGTCGGCCGGCCACTCCTGGGAAGGTTCACCACTGTTCCATGTTTTTGCCATTTGTGGATAATGGCTCTCACTGTGGTTCGCTGGAGTCCCAAAGCTTTAGAAATGGCTTTATAACCTTTACCAGACTGCTAGATCTCAATTACTTCTGTTCTCATTTGTTCCTGAATTTCTTTGGATCTTGGCATGATGTCTAGCTTTTGAGGTGCTTTTGGTCTACTTCTCTGTGTCAGGCAGCTCCTATTTAAGTGATTTCTTGATTGAAACAGGTGTGGCAGTAATCAGGCCTGGGGGTGGCTACGGAAATTGAACTCAGGTGTGATACACCACAGTTAGGTTATTTTTTAACAAGGGGGCAATTACTTTTTCACACAGGGCCATGTAGGTTTGGATTTTTTTTCTCCCTAAATAATAAACACCATCATTTAAAAACTGCATTTTGTGTTTACTTGTGTTATATTTGACTAATGGTTAAATGTGTTTGATGATCAGAAACATTTTGTGTGACAAACATGCAAAAGAATAAGAAATCAGGAAGGGGGCAAATAGTTTTTCACACCACTGTATATATATGTATGTATATATATGTATGTATGTATGTGTATATATATATATATATATATATATATGTATGTAGTTTTCTTTTTACCTTTGGGTCAAATTGTGTTGGCAGTGTTACTGTTTTGAGTCTACTGCTAAGAAGTAGCACCATTAAGACTTAAAACTCCTCCGTTTCTTCTAGTAAAATCTTAGTATAGAATATTCTGGAAAATACATCTGAATGTAGTTTTTATTATTATTTTGTTGTTATTAACTGTTTTGTTAAAAGTTATTGGAACACAGGTCCATCACTGTCATCAATTTGATAAGAGGTCTTTATTCTTCCTTTAAAGTGGGTTTTGCACTTTTAGTGCTGTATAGTGTTTTAATTATCTTTTTTTTTCACTCAAATCTTTCCAGGTACATTTGTCCCTCATTTATCCCAATGACTTCACAAGACTTACACACATGGAGTCAGAAAACAGGTGTTTCTATCGTGAGACTCCATATATTCTAAACAGGTACAGTATAAGTCTTTTTCTATTCAGTTCCATAACCTGCTATAAGTATAGATAGACTGACAGCCATCTGAGCCGATAAGCCAGCTTCTCGGCAACAGAGAGGTGTGGAATCTACATAAGTTAAGTAATGTTAAAGTTACATATATTTGGGTGCAATATCAACATAATTGTTTAACTATTTTCAGTTTCTTTCTGTAACAGTATTGTTGGGAGCTGAAAAAAATAGTTTTGACAGAAAACAATATTTAGGTTATTTATTGCACTGTAACATAACCACACCTGAAGTTAGGCCAGCAGGGAGCGCTTATCCTGTGCTGTGTGTGTGGTTCCAATGCCCCAGTGCAGTGACGGGGACACTGTTCTATAAATATGGTGCTGTCCTTCAGATTAGTTTGAAAATAGAGGTCTTGACTCTCTGTTACTAAAAATCCCTGGATATCATAAAACAAGAGTAGAGTTATCCCAATGTCCTGGCTAAATTGCCAATCACGGCCTTGTCCATTCTACCCCCCTAATCATTCCCTGTCACTGACTGGCTATTTACCTCATCCCTTCATCATGTAATAACTAATGTCGGGTAAGAGTATTGGTGCAATAATGGTTGCCATTGCCTCATTCAGTTGGATGCAACACACTGGTGGTGGTTGAAGTAGTTCCCCTCTGTCTGTGTAAAGATCTTTGAGTAGCGAGAAAAGCACTATACAAAAGTAATTATCATTATGGTAAAATAAAGTTCCAACTGGTTAGATGCTATTTCTGTCAATTAATTTTTAACAAGCACTAGCAATTTTTGCCTTGTGCTCTTCCCCATCTTCACCAACCATCTATGGGAGAGGTGCGAAAGCTTTAGATTTGTCAAAACTACAATTCTCTCTGGTTTTTCGATGGATCGGGACGTTTTAGGATCCCCTTTTACCGAAAATATCGATATGTTGATGATGGGTGTATGTCTGTTTGTCTGTGTGTGCATGTGTCTGTGTATCACAGTTTCTTCAGGACAGTCTAGAGCTGAAATGGCTGAACAGAAAAACACCAAACTCAAAACGTAAGCCTGTTATGAGTTGATGATGTGCTGATTAGTTTTTGGATCCAAATCATGCAAGAGAGAGAGGCACTCTAGAGGAACCCTTAAATACTGCAGTTCTGCAATTAATTATGACTTCTTCTCGTCAATTACTATTGCAGTGACCTATTTTATAATCAGAAAGATCAGCATCAGAGTAGTAAATAATTACTGAAATGTTAGAGAATAGTTTGGATAACTTAATTCCTAGGGCGCAAAGCCTACTGACTCTCGTGTCTGAATTTTTTTTATTTATAAATTGCATGCAATTCCAAAAAAAATTACTGATACACAGGTAAAAAGATTGTTTCAAAAGGTATGTTTTCACATTTACTAATTACCATTTGTAATGTCTATGAAAATCAAAATATGACAGACATTTTCTTTTAATGTGGCTTTGTTTATAATCTGCCTGTGCCTTTTGCCTTCTCCTCTGTTTTGATTTAAAATAAGTAAAAAATGTATCTGTTACAAGGCAGAATGTTAATTAATGCCATAATGTACTACTGGAAAAGTCTTTGATGACCAGAAGATGGCAGCAGAGGCAACTGAAAAAAGCTGCGCTGTCAGCCTTACTGTTGTGTGTGATACACTCTGCAGTTAACATCTACTGCAACAACAACAACAACAACAACATTTATTTATATAGCACATTTTCATACAAAAAGTAGCTCAAAGTGCTTTACATAATGAAGAAAAAAAAAAAAGAATAAAAGACAAAAAAGAAATTAAAATAAGACAACCTTAGTTAACATAATAAGGAGTAAGGTCCGATGGCCAGGGTGGACAGAAAAAACAAAAAAAAACTCCAGAAAGCTGGAGAAAAAAATAAAATCTGTAGGGGTTCCAGGCCACGAGACCGCCCAGTCCCCTTTGGGCATTCTACCTAACATAAATGAAATAGTCCTCTTTGTAGTTAGGGTTCTCACGGAGTCACTTGATGCTGATGGTTATACAGACTTCTGGCTTTTAATCCATCCATCATTGTTGGAACATCATGGTGCTTTGGGTAGATGGTGGTGGCACAAGCCACCACCAATAGGACACCGGAAAAGGAAACAGAAGAGAGAGTAGGGGTTAGTACAAATTTTGAATGAATAGTTATTATAATGAATTGGATATACAGAGTGTCAGGATTAAATTACAGTGAAGTTATGAGAAGGCCATGTTAAAGTAATGTGTTTTCAGTAGTTTTTTAAAGTGCTCCACTGTATTAGCCTGGCGAATTCCTACTGGCAGGCTATTCCAGATTTTAGGTGCATAACAGGAGAAGGCCGCCTCACCACTTCTTTTAAGTTTTGCTCTTGGAATTCTAAGGAGACACTCAGTTGAGGATCTGAGGTTGCGATTTGGAATATAAGGTGTCAGACATTCCAAGAGACCTCCAAGGCACACATGCTACAGTATATACACAATCCTTGATTACAAACTATCTTCTTAAATACTTGTCAGTAGTTGTAGTCTTCCTTATTTTGTAAATAGCCTTTTGTTGGTGTTCTATGGTAAGCTATGTGTAGCAAAAATTAATTGAAATTATTTTACCAGTTAAGAAACAGTTTCTATTAAATTTGATATGTCTTTCTGAATTACTGTATTTTAATTTTGTCTTGTTGTTCCAGTGATAATTGTGTTTATTTTCATAGGTTTGGGTTTTACAGATTCATGAAGATGGATACTCCAGTTGAGCGTGCAGTTATTTCTGTTCAGGAAGGAGAAAGTAAGAGTAATAAAAAATGTTTTACTGTGTTTTGTGTTGACTTTTATTAGTGGTGGAAAATGTATATTCTAATTCATATTGCAAATACATATTACCAATGACACACAAACCACTACCTACATATAATTACACTTCTTTGGAAAGAGAGTGCAAAGAGAACTGAAGATAGGTTGCGTTACATGATGCAGGTTTGAATAAAGGTGTGCCTATTTGCAGCATAGTGATGAGAGGGCTACTTCGAGTGGGCATGTGGGATGAGTCTTGAGCCTGACAATTCTTTTTTTTTTTAAAGACAACAGAGGTAGGAATGTTAGTGTACAGAACAGTAGGTAGAGTTGACCTGGTCTCTCAAATCCTCTTCTGAGTCTCCATCTTTGGACTTTTAAATGAAGCAGACACTCTGGCTTCTTTTAAAAGTTAAATCATGTAATCTCCTTTGTGGTGGATGTGTGTGAATCATCAAGCCTGTCACACTATAACTGCAACTGGTGTTATGGCAATAATTTGATTTTGGGAATAACATAAAAAGAAAACCGTATATACTAGCGTATAAGTCGGGTCGGGAAAAATTGAGCCTAAAATCAGACCCTGACTTATACGCCCGTTCAAAAATGCGACACTTTTTTTTTTCTCATCTTCTTGCTTTCTCTAATTTCACACCAGTTTCTCAGACACATCGAATTTTGTTGCAGCAGCACAGTTACCAATTTCTTTCACCACTTCAATGACTTTTAATTTAAAACCAGCTTCATATTTTCTACTGATCAAACACTCCATTTTAGATGAGGGATGCTCTTATGATAAAGGTGTATGAGGGTGTGAGATACATAAAACAGTGGAAGTGTCGCTTCGGAACAGTTTGGGTATTACCGTGTGGTCACGTAGGCAGAATACTGTACATAGACAAAAAGGCAGTGTGCTCTGTGGTTACTCTCTCAGGTGGGTGTTAGCATAACATAATCGGTTGGACCAATAGCGTGAGTTTTCCGCATTCAACTTATACGACCAACATTATAAAATCCGGGAAATTTATATGGTAAAATCAAGCCCTGACTTATCCGCGGCAGAGCTTGAACACGAGTATATATGGTATGTCAGTATAAACATAAAATTTTAGAATAATATTAACAGTAGTTATTATTACCCCAAAGACCTCAAACAATCTGTTAACAAAATTATCAAATAGATATTAATTATGAATTATACATAAAATATTAACATTTTGTGCAAGAAACTCTGAAGACACTAGGTTAATATAGCTCTCGATTTATGAGTAGTTCTAAAACCTGCATAGGCGTAGTCTGTGCAGATCTTTAATGTTTACCAGGCCAAAGAAGTGTGAACAGAAGATTTATAAGGTGAAACAAGTCAAATATGATCTTTTAAGGCTTATGTTTAGTCTGCAAAGTGAATCCACATAGAGACCATGGTAATGTATTTTTATTATTATTCCTATTGTCTGTGGTACCACTAAAACTGATTAAAGAAAAAAAAAATTGTATGTGAACAGTGTCATATTCTCTTTAATTGTCCACCTATAGGTTATGTTGCACTGGATTAAATATGTCTGATAAAGGAGGATGACTAAACAAACAGTTCTCCTTTCCTTTGCTGTTATTTTTGTATCCTCTACATGAGTAGTGAATAAAACTAATCAGCATATTGATGGTGTCAGCCAGCTAATTAAAAAGTTATTCAGGCAATGAAGAGAAAGGAAAGTATTTGAATCACCACTTGGCAACTTACCACACCCATCCCAATCTTGAACAAAAATAAAAGGCTTAAGTAAAAAAAAAAAAAAAAAAAATTCTTAAGTAAACTGAAAGTGCCATTCGAAGTCTATTCATTGAGGTTTACAAAGTGCCTTGGTAATAAACATTAACATGTGTAAAACATACAACCATTTTGTCTGTTTTTACTACAGCTGAAAGAGAAACCTTTCACAAAACTAAATATGTCAACTGAAAGATGAAGGCTCCAGAGCCTTGCTGTTGTCTCATTACTTTGATATTGTCTTTCCAGTACAGTGTGTTTGTTGGAATTGCTTGGAGGGTCTGGTTGTATTATACATTTTGTATTTTATGGTATTATTAATTACACATTTGATAATCACAACCTTAATATCTCTCCCTTTTCAGGTTTTGAACTAGTAGATAATGTTAAGCACCATAATTCAAAGGAATATATTTTTCAGTATGAAGATCCAAATATTGGACACAGAGAGCTTCCTGAAGAGGAAAGACAAATGGAACATAGTCCCAAAGACTATGGTGATGATTACGATGATTATAATTTTAAAAGACGAAGGAAGATGCTCTCTGCAAAGACCACCCCCAGATCACCCATGCAGACAAGATCTGTTGCCAAGAGAAGAAAAAGAAGGAAAGAAAGCCAGATTTACTTGCAACAAGTAAACGGATTTGAAAAGCAAAATCAAGAAATGAAAATAGATAAAAGAAGAGAGGCACCATTTATTAATCAGGCAAACACTATGCAGCTAGCAAATCTCAGCCAGCCTTTAATGCAGATCAAGATAAGAACTCTTAGGCCAAGGGTGAAGCATATCAGAAACAAAGAGATAAATGAGGAGGTGCAGAATTTTCATCAAGTGTTAGCTGTCGTACCTCCACATCAAAAATCTCTTCCCACAAAAACAAAAGAGGAGAAAGAGAATAATGCAGCTCTTGAAAAAAGGGTCTTTTTGGTGCAAGAAAACATAAAGGATCCAAAATTGTCAAATCACAGCCAGCAAGAAATGTATAACACCCAAAATAGAATGAACATTAAAAATCAAGAATATGAAATGTGGCAAAAAGAGAGTATGGAAATGGGAAGGAATCTGGAAGATCAGGATTTATGGAGAGAGAAGTCATTTAGTATCTCCCCTTATGGTAGTAACACAGAGGGTTATTCTGATGACCTAGAAGAAGACAGACTTTTTTTCAACCCTGCTATTCATGACCAGGAAGTAAACTGGGAACAAACATTCAGTGTCGATAACGTTGATTTCCATTCCTTGCGATCAGATGATATTGACCTTACATGTAATGTATCTGGAAATCTTCTCCTTAAAGAGTCTGAAGCACTGGAGGTTGTTGAGATATTCATGAAGAAGTTCAAAGAAAAAAACAAAGGGTAAGATATGTTTCATTTTACATAATTCTATTTTTTCACCCATGTGTTTATTTTTTGTGTTTGTCCAGTTTCTCGCAGTTATGTTGAAAATGTGAAGAAGTGGAAAACAAAATTACAATAAGTTTTGGGTTTCTTTAACAAGAAGATTCCTAACATTGACCAGGTTAATACCATTAATCTTCACTCCCATTTTTGTCTAAATAATTCATATTTTCTGGAATGGCAGTAGTGAAAACTTATGTTTACCACATTATTCAGATGACCGTAATTGTATTAAATGTTTTTTGTGATAAACATATTATGAACTTAAGAATGTACAATGAAACTATATATAACTGAAATAAAATATGAAGCAGAGGCAAGGAAATTATTATTTAAAGATAAAATCTGTTTTATGCTCTGTATCTCCATCCAGTGGGCCATACCTTTTATGCTTACATGTGATGAGTGCCTTAATTGACTTCTCTCAATTTGAAAGGATGAGTAATTTTTTAAGTTCTTTCCAGGTTGCCAAGCTTCTCCCGCTCATGTTTATGGCTTGTATTTGTGATTCCATCCTTTTAACCCAGCCCACCAGGGTTGCACAAGCCAGGAAGAGTTGTGTCAGGAAGGACATCTGGAATAAAACCTGTGCAAAATCAAACCTGTGGATAAGAAGCAGAATATCCATACCAGATCAGTCAAGGCTTTGATTATCAATGACTGCCACTGATGTTGCTGTCTAATAGAGTATCAGCAGAAACTTTTTTTTGTACTTTATTTTGCCTTCAGCAATTTCTTGTATTAGGAATTTGTTGGTTTTCGCATAACCCTTGGGGTCAGAGCACAGGGTCAGCCATTGTACAACACTCCTGGAGCAACTGCAGGTTAAGGGTCTTGCTCAAGGGCTCAGCAGAATAGAAACTCTTTTGGCAGTAATGGGGATTTGTACCAACAGCCTTCCAGATACCAGTGCACATCCTTAGCCTCAGAACCATGCTATTGCTGGTCAGAGAAGACAAAGGAGAAAAGCAGGTTCAAAGACAATGGAAGAGGAAAAAGTGAAAGAGTGTGGAGTTCAGTCGGAACTTTGAATGTAGGCAGTATGACTGGTAAAGGCAGAATGCTGAATGATATGATAGATTGGAGAAAGGTAGATGTACCGTGTGTACAGGAGGCCAAGTGAAAACAGAATAATTTGAGAAGCATCAGAAATGGGTGCAAACTGTTCTTCCAAGGTGTGGACAGGAAAAGAAATTGATTAGGGGTAATTTTAAATTGTAATTGTAATGTGTTAGGAGTGTTTTGGAGGTGAAGAGAATGTCTGACAGAGTGATGAGCATAAAGTTGGAAATCAATGGAGTAATGTTAAATGTCTTCAGCACATATAAGATAACACTGTATTGATCCCTAAAGGGAAATGTAGGTGTTCCAGCAGCTCACAGCAAAATTAAAACAAGTGCATATAGATTAAATAACTAAAACATCTAATAAAATATATAGGATAAAACAGGTAAGATAAATAAAAACCATAAAATACCAAAAATTGTGGCGTATTACCATTCCACACTAATAAAGTGCAAGTGGGATGTGAGATGGAGGAGAAAGAAGATACTGGAGTTAGTTAGACACAGTGGTGGAGAATATACCCAAAGAAGAAAGAATGGTGATGGAAGCGGATCTTAACAGGCACGTTGACAAAGAGAACAATGGTTATGAGGAGGTGATAGGAAGGTGTAGTGTTAAGGAGAGAAATGTTGAAGGGCAGATTGTGGTTGACTTTGCAAAAAGGATGAAAATGAAGGAGGTGAATACATACTTTAAGAAGGAGGAACACATGGTGACATATAAGAGTTGAGGAAGGGGCACACAAGTGGACTATATTCTATGTAGGAGATGAAAGAGATTAGAGCCTGTAATGTGATGGCATCGGCAGGGGATAGTGTAGCTAGACAGCATCGATTGGTGGTATGCAGGATGAATTTCAAGGTATGAAAGAGTGAGAATGGAAACAAGGATCAGGTGATGGAAACTGAAAGAGCAAGACTACTGTGTGAAATTCAGAGAGGAAGCGAGAAACGTGCTGGGGTGGTGGTGAAGACATGATAGACAATTGGAACACCACAGCTGAAGCGGTAAGGGAGAGAGCTAGGAAGGTGCTTGATGTGACATCTGAACAGAGGAAGGAAGACAGAGACTTGGTAGTGAAAAGAGGAAGTACTGGAAAGCATAAAGAGGAAGAGGTTAACGAAAAAGAATTGGGATAACCAGAGAAATGACGAAAGCAGACAGGTGTACAAAGAGATGTGGCAAAAGGTGAAGAAAGAGGTGGCAAAGGCTAAGGAAAAGCTGTATGCCAAACTATATGAGCCAATATGATAGACCGAAGAAAGTTAGGTAGACTGGACACAAAGGAAGGGGAAAAGCACTTGTACCAATTGGCCAGAGGAACTGAACGGGGAAGGATGTGCTACAGGTCAGGGTGATAAACCATGCAAATGAAAATTTGCTGATAAGTGGGGGAAGAGTGTGTTGAAAAGGTGGAAGGAGTACTTTTAAAGGACTTATGAATATAGAAAATGAGAGAGAGTGTAAGTTGGATGAAATGGAGATAGTAAATCATGAAGTACCATGGATCAGCAAGATTGAAGTGAGGGAAGCTATGAAGAGGATGAAAAGTGGAAAACCGGTTGGCCCAGATGATATAGAAGTACCAAGAAGGTCAGAAGGAATTTGCATTGCGTGTTTGTGGACTTGGAGAAAGCATATGACAAGGTGCAAGAGAGGAGTTATAGTATTGTATGAGGAAGTTGTGAGTAGTAGAAAGGTATGTGAGGATGGTACAGGGCATATGGTGTGTGAGGGCAGTGTGACTGCGGTGAGGTGTGTGGTTGGAAGGACAGCCTGGTTCAAGGTTAGAGTGGGATTACATATTAAGGATCAGCTCTGAGCCCTTTCCTGTTTGCAATGGTGATGGAAAGTTGACAAATTAGGGCAGACATGAGTCTCTGTGGACTATAATGTTCACGGATGACATTGTGATATGTAGTGAGAGTAGACAGCAGGTTGAGGCAAACCTGGAGAGAAACCTGGTACGCACTGGAGAGAAAGTGAATGAGAGTCAGTAGGAGTAAGACAGAGTACATGTGCATAAATAAGAGGGAAGGTTGTGGAAGGGTGCAACTGTAAGGAGCAGAAATGATGATGGTAAACAAATTAAAATACATGGGTTCAACAGTCCAAAGCAACAGAGTGTATGACAGAGAGGTGAAGAAGACAGTGCAGGCAGTGTGGTGTGGGTGGAGAAGAGTGACGGGAATGATTTGTGACAGAAGACTAACTTCAAGAGTGAAAGGGAGTGTGTATAAACAGTAGCTGACCAGCTTTTTGTATGGTTTGGAGATGGTGGCACTGACAAAAAGACAGGAGTCATAGCTGGAAGTGGCAGAATTGAAGATGCTATAATTTTCACTCAGAGTAATGAGTGCAGACAGGATTAGAAATTATTATATTATTAGGGACAACACAGGTACGACAGTTTGGTGGCCAAGTGAGAGAGGCTAAATTGAGATGGTTTGTGCACGTGCAAAGGAGAGATGAGGGGTACATTTGTAAAAGAATGTTGAAGCTGAAACCAGCAGGCAAGTGGAAAAGAGGAAGGCCAAAGATGAGGTTTATGGACATGGTGAGGGAGGACATAAAGGCAGACGGTGTGGCAGAAAATGTTATAAAAGACAGGGATAGATGGAGATGGATGATCCGGTTTGGCAATCCCTAAATAGGAGCAGCTTGAAAGGAGAAGATGATAATTTGAGATCCCATCCTTTTGTTCCCCGTCCAAATTCTTTGACCATTAGAAACGGTGAAGATGCAAAATTACTGATGAGTCCGGACCTTAGTCATTTGACTTAACTTTGGCAGTATCACCACCATATGGTACAATGATCATAGTGTTGTCAGTACTGTGATAATGTGTCGGGTTGTCCTCACATTCTTCTTTATGCCTTCGGTATAATTATCCAAAAGGAAAACTACTTCGATGTAATGCCACTATTCACTCCACACATTCAAATCAAGTATACTGTTCTTCCCAATCACAACCCTTCAGGTATTAATGTCATTACCCATACAAACACTAAAGTGTCATAGTAGAAGTAATTCCCCCACTTTTGATGATTCGGCTCACTCTCTTGAGGAAGGCCAAAAACTCTGAATAATTGTTAATTCACATAAACAAAAGGCAAATTTCCTCTTTTTATGTGTTAGAACATTAGAACACTCTAGACGAGAACAGGCCATTCAGCCCAACAAAGCTTGCCAGTCCTATCCACTTATTTCTTCCAAAAAAACATCAAGTCGAGTTTTGAAAGTCCCCAACGTCTTACTGTCTACCACACTACTTGGTAGCTTGTTCCAAGTGTCTATCGTTCTTTGTGTAAAGAAAAACTTCCTAATGTTTGTGCGAAATTTACCCTTAAGTTTCCAATTGTGTCCCTGTTCTTGATGAACTCATTATAAAATAAGTCTCGATCCACTGTACTAATTCCCTTCATAATTTTAAACACTTCAATCATGTCACCTTAATCTTCTTTTGTTTAAACTGTATAGGCTCAGCTCTTTTAATCTTTCCTCATAATTCAACCCCTGTAGCCCTGGAATCAGCCTAGTCGCTCTTCTCTGTTCCTTTTCTAGTGCCGCTATGTCCTTTTTGTAGCCTGGAGACCAAAACTGCACACAGTACTCAAGATGAGGCCTCACCAGTGCATTATAAAGGTTGAGCATAACCTCCTTGGACTTGTACTCCAAACATCGTGCTATATAACCTAACATTCTGTTAGCCTTCTTAATGGCTTTTGAACACCTTCGGGAAGTCGATAGCTTAGAGTCCACTATGACTACTAAACTCTTCTCATAAGGTGTACTCTTGATTTTCCGATCGCCCATTGTGTATTCAAACCTAACATTTTTACTTTCTATGTGTAATACTTGACACATACTGCCATTAAATTTCATCTGCCACAAATCTGCCCAAGCCTGTATGCTATCCAAGTCCTTCTGCAACGATTTAACGGATTCCAAATTATCTGCTAATCCACCTATCTTGGTATCATCTGCAAACTTAACCAGCTTGTTACTTAATGGCTTCTCAGGAAGTCGATAGCTTAGAGTCCACTATGACTCCTAAATCCTTTTCATAAGGTGTGCTCTCGATTTTCCGACTGCCCATTGTGTATTCAAACCTAACATTTTTACTTTCTATGTGTAATACTTTACACTTACTGACATCAAATTTCATCTGCCACAAATCTGCCCAAGCCTGTATGCTATCCAAGTCCTTCTGTAATAATATAACGGATTCCAAATTATCTGCTAATCCACCTATCTTGGTATCATTTGCAAACTTAACCAGCTTGCTACTTATATTCGTATCTAAATCATTTATTTATATATATATTTATATATATATTATTAAAAATAGCAGCGGCCCTAGCACTGACCCCTGTGGAACACCTCTAGTGTTGCTTTGAGGTAAATCTATTGTCCACTAATTTGGTCTCTAAATAAATAACAACCCCTTAGGAGCACCAGTATCCAATGTACCTGTCTGGCGCTTCTGTTCAGGGGAAGCTCCAAAGCTGGAGTAAGAAAACTAGCAACCTGATTGAAGAAACCCAGAAATGGCTCTGTCTATACTGTGTGTACTTTCCCAGAAATGGTATTCTGTGTTCTAAAAGTTAGTTCTCTTTGCCAATTTCTACTCTAGAAAAATCTTTTCTTGTTTTTGCCATATTGCACCAATAATGCATTGGTCGAAGTCTATTCATTATTGATATTAAAATAATATTTCCTTCATGCAGCTTAATCCAAATCTATATGATGGTAAACCAAAAAGTAAAGGCAATTTGAAAATTACACAGTTTCCTCAATGGGTAGCAGCTGAGCAATACAACATGTTTGCAGAGGCTTTTGGGTAGTTTGAATATGCACAGTGCAGTGCTTTGCCAAGGTCAAATGAACATAGACAGTCTGCTGTGGGATTGCACCATTGTTGAAAAATGTGCCATAATGAGATTTCTTGGGGCATAGAGGGTGAAACCTGCTGAAGGTCACAGAAGGATTTCAGCTCAGTATGTAAGTGAAGACAGCATGACTCAACAAAAAGTTTATGAATAGTTAGAAAGGTTTAAAGTGGGAAGAACAAGTGTAACCGATGAATCTCAATCTGGTCCTCCATCAACATTGTGCACATGGCAAATACCTTCTTCGTTGAAGACCAACAGATTACATTGTCCACTGCTGCTGCACATTTGGATATCAGTTATGGATCTGCATATGCCATAGTGCATGATGACTTAGGATACCATAAAATTTGTGCAAGATGGGTACCTAAACAGCTTACTGATCTGCACAAGTCAGCATTCTTTGATGAACTGCATCACCTTTATCCATTGCAGTTAGAGTTTAGTTAATTTTCAAATTGCCTTTACTTTTTGATTTCCCCTCATTGACACCTGAAATCTTACACACGGTAGCTGTACATGTTCATATTTATGAATGGTTGAATTATGTCTCTTAAGCACAATTTAAAGCAAGATGGCACTATTTACATACAGGGAGAGCATTCTCTTATGTTACAGTATATAGTACATACAGTGCATCCGGAAAGTATTCACAGCCCATCACTTTTTCCACATTTTGTTATGTTACAGCCTTATTCCAAAATGGATTGAATTCATTTTTTTCCTCAGAATTCTACACACAACACCCCATAATGACAATGTGAAAAAAGTTTACTTGAGGTTTTTGCAAATTTTTTAAAAATAAAAAAATTGAGAAAGCACATGTACATAAGTATTCACAGCCTTTGCCATGAAGCTCAAAATTGAGCTCAGGTGCATCCTGTTTCCCCTGATCATCCTTAAGATGTTTCTGCAGCTTAATTGGAGTCCACCTGTGGTAAATTCAGTTGCTTGGACATGATTTGGAAAGGCACACACCTGTCTATATAAGGTCCCACAGTTGACAGTTCATGTCAGAGCACAAACCAAGCATGAAGTCAAAGGAATTGTCTGTAGACCTCTGAGACAGGATTGTCTCGAGGCACAAATCTGGGGAAGGTTACAGAAACATTTTTGGTGCTTTGAAGGTCCCAATGAGCACAGTGGCCTCCATCATCCGTAAGTGGAAGAAGTTCGAAACCACCAGGACTCTTCCTAGAGCTGGCCGGCCATCTAAACTGAGCAATTGGGGAAGAAGGGCCTTAGTCAGGGAGGTGACCAAGAACCCGATGGTCACTCTGTCAGAGCTCCAGAGGTCCTCTTTGGAGAGAGGAGAACCTTCCAGAAGGATAACCATCTCTGCAGCAACCACCAATCAGGCCTGTATGGTAGAGTGGCCAGACGGAAGCCACTCCTTAGTAAAAGGCACATGGCAGCCCGCCTGGAGTTTGCCAAAAGGCACCTGAAGGACTCTCAGACCATGAAAAAGAAAATTCTCTCGTCTGATGAGACAAAGATTGAACTCTTCGGTGTGAATGCCAAGCGTCACGTTTGGAGGAAACCAGGCACCGCTCATCACCAGGCCAATACCATCCCTACAGTGAAGCATGGTGGGAAAGATGACTGCAGCAATGTACAGAGACATCCTGGATGAAAACCTGCTCCAAAGCGCTCTTGACCTCAGACTGGGGCAACAGTTCATCTTTCAGCAGGACAACGACCCTAAGCACACAGCCAAAATATCAAAGGAGTGGCTTCAGGACAACTCTGTGAATGTCCTTGAGTGGTCCAGCCAGAGCCCAGACTTGAATCCAATTGAACATCTCTGGAGAGATCTTAAAATGGCTGTGCACCGACGCTTCCCATCCAACCTGATGGAGCTTGAGAGGTGCTGCAAAGAGGAATGGGTGAAACTGGCCAAGGATTAGGTGTGCCAAGCTTGTGGCATCATATTCAAAAAGACTTGAGGCTGTAATTGCTGCCAAAGGTGCATCAACAAAGTATTGAGCAAAGGCTGTGAATACTTATGTACATGTGATTTCTCAGTTTTTTTATTTTTAATAAATTTGCAAAAACCTCAAGTAAACTTTTTTCACGTTGCCATTATGGGGTGTTATGTGTAGAATTCTGAGGAAAAAAATGAATTTAATCCATTATGGAATAAGGCTGTAACGTAACAAAATGTGGAAAAAGTGATGCGCTGTGAATACTTTCCGGATGCACTATATATGTATGAGACTGTATCCTGAAATGACGCTTTCACTCTACTTTAAATCGGTTGGTTAACTCAAGCAAAGCAACGATTGTCCATTGATTGAAAATATTAAATATGTAATCTAGCTCTACAAATTCAACTGTATTGAAGAGTCTGAGTTGATTCTGATATCCATTTTAAATTATATATTAGCAATAGGTGTGTTTACACTACAGAACTGCTAATAGTATTAGATCTTCTTCATATTTTTATAGTGCAAACATTTGTGATGTAGATCAAAAAGCTTGCTTCATTTTGATGCACTGCCATTTCAGACAGCCCCATAAAGATTATAATAAATCAGGTCCCTGCATGTCATTCAAGGGCTTGAATAAAGGTGCCAGCTGTTGTAATTGTAAAGTCATAAAACAATTTAATTATTTGATGTAAAAATGTAGATAAAGATAACCTCTTGTCAGGAACAGCCTTTTAATCTAGCAATGAGTGTATGTCCTTTGCAGTATTCTGTAAGACAGCAATATAATGTAACTCTTTGTCATAAGAAATCCACATATTAGGATGTGTCAACCCTTTTATGTAAGGAAACCATCTCTTTAGATTTGTCAATGTCAATCCCGCTCTGTGTTATAAAAACTCTTTTGGGAAGGGATTTTAAGTTTTGATGAATCCTGTTGCTGGGCTCCAAAAGCACTATGTAAATAAATTTTGGCCCAAGAGGGTGCCCTTAATCTTGTCGTCTTTTTATGAGTCTACAAAAGTCTTTAATAGTGATTCTACACAGCCAAATGAGCAAGTTGTGTAATGTGATATAGCAAGGTTTAAGTTTTTTCTTAATGTGATTTTGCAAACCAACATTTTAGGGTTCAACTGTAAACGTGCAACCCAAAGTCTTTTGTCTTTTTCAGTGTGGGTGTTGATTGTTAGTGTGAGTGTGACGTTTTGGATTTATTAGGATTGATCCCTCATAGTGTAAATATACCTCATGTCTGCTAGGTTGCCTTCTTTTTATTTTCTTTTTGTTTTATGACCATTGTTTCATATATACTAAAATAAACCCCAGGTCATTCCAGGATACCTGAAATGCATTTCTACATCTCTTAAAATAACTTCTTTTGCAGCTCAGGGTATCTCAAATGTATTTCAAGGTACCTTGAAATAATAGAAAGTTCATTTCAGTTCATAGGAAACTTTACAGTGTATTTGAGGTGTCTCAAAATGCTCGAAACATTATTTCTAGATATCTTAAAGTGTATTTGAAATATCTTAAAATGCATTTAAGATATGTCAAAGTAACCAGAATGTCATTTTTAAAATATCTTGAAACTGTTGTTAGTTTGATTTGAAAGGATTTGTTAGATAATTATAACTCACACTCCTCCATCTCTCAACTGGAGTGAATGATTAGCTACTGGGCAGCTCAAAGGAATGAGCAACCTAGCAGCTCCACCACCACATCTGGTGACTGAACTTGGCAACATTCCTGTAAAACAGAGAACCAAGTAATTGGTATAGTGCTATTTGATTGGATGATTGTAGGCAGTTGGTTTGTCTTATCTGGTTAGGAGTGGACAGGGGGAAGTTTGGTAGCTTTCAGTGGAGCCTGTCTTTTATTGTGTCTTCTGTCTCATTTCCAGTTGTTGCTGATTGGTTCACAAGGCTTGTATTTTTCTCAGATCAATAAGCACTCTAATTTGAAAGGTAGGGGACATTCAGTTATGTGTTAAATATATGCAAAATGCCCCATAGATGCATTACATATTGTAGATTTAATCAGTCATAGCTGTCAGATAGCATACTAGTGAACAGAAAACCATCAATATTATATATAGTAGTGTCAGACCTATTTCATGTACTGTAGAAACCCTTTAGTTGCCACTACCCAAAAGATGATGTTTTTTTTATTTCCTTTATGGAACTCTTTAAACAATTATTGTATGGCACCCCCATTAAGCTAAACCTGCACAAGTAGAGACTCACAATTTGTTAGTGTGTGTTCCTCTTTTGAAGCATGGACCCCACAAGGCCCTCCCTGTGCTGTGTGCCAACCCAGTGCCACTTTTGATCCTGTCTAACCTTTACCTTTTGAGCAACCTGATAAAGTTGAGATCACTGGGACTGTAGTGTTTAGAGCCTTAAGGCTCTTTCATTTTTGCTTATAATCAAGTGCATATTTGAAAATATGCTAATAAAGTCAACATCCTTCATTATGGTGTTAAACATTTTGATAGCCAGGAAGTGGCAGGATTTAAGAGAAGTGTTTGTTTTCCTGAAAAAAATAAAAATATGATTTAAAGGTCAGTCAAAATTCTGAAGTTAGGGATCTTTGTTGCACAATGTGTCAAAGGGAGTCTTTTAACTAGTGCACTTTTTTAGGCTTTGACGCAAAGACAGCAGTGTTCTACATATTTTACATTAGTTCTCCAAAAAATCCACAGACAAGTACAGTAGTGCCTTCAAAAGAGTGAAAAGTGCAGTTCATATTGGCCAGTGCTGGGACTGATAAGCAGGGATGATGAAACAGCATACATAGATGAGGTGGAATGGCTGTCTGCATGGTGTGAAGACAACAATCTATCTCTCGCTGTCGACAAGACAAAAGAGATAATCGTGGACTTCAGAAAATCACATCCTGCCTACATCCCACTCAGTATCAACGGTTTAGATGTGGAGACTGTTAGGAGTACCAAGTTCCTCGGTGTGCACATAACTGAGGAACTTATGTGGACACATAACACCTCATCACTAATCAAGAAAGCCCAGCAGAGACTACATTTCCTGAGGCAACTGAAGCGAGCAAGTCTTCCCCCTTCCATCCTCACCATGTTCTACAGAGGCACCATTGAGAGTGTTCTGACCAGCTGCATCACGGCCTGGTATGGCAACTGCAACATATTGAACTGCAAGCGCCTGCAAAGGATAGTGAAGACAGCAGAGAACATTATTGGGGTGCCTCTCTCTTCACTACAGGACATATTTTACAAACACAGTGTCCGCAAGGCCTGCAGCATTGTGCAGGACCCCTTACACCCCTCACATGGACTTTTCACACTTCTGCCATCCAAGAGAAGATACCGCAGCATCAAAGCCAGATCTGCCAGGCTGCAGGAGAGTTTTTACCCCCAAGCTGTTAGACTCCTTAACACCAGGCTGCCCCTGGGACCTTCCACACTGCCTCAACAACCTCTAAAAACAGAACTTTATACTGTACATATGAGCCACTGTCCTGCAAAGACAAGTGTGCAGGTAGAAAAGAACTGAAAATCTCATACTGACCTTTAAGTATTTTGACAATCTTGTTATCCTTCTGCTGTGAAACATTCTGACCTGTCATTGTTTACACAGGTCTTAAACAACTATTAGCATACACTGATAATTTCTGTATTATCTATATCTATTATTTATTTATTATATTACATATCTTACACATCAATATTGCTGCTACTTGTATATGGCTGAGATGACAATAAAGTTCACTTTGACTTTGCATCACCTGAACTCACTATTGCATTATTCTGTTTATTGTACCGTCACTAACTAAAGGCATCCTTACCCTATTCTATAGTTATGTTTCTGCACCAAATCTTGCCGCCTTTTTTTAAAGTATACTCAGTTTTAACTTGGCTGTGTTATTAAACACAGGTAAATTACCATTTTGCTATGCCCATTTTTACTGATGAACTGGTGTGTAATGGCCAGCCAATCAGCACTTTGGAAAGAGTTGCTGTTTATTTTTTTATGAAAATGCTGTCAGTTTCTTAAGCATGAAAATTACGCAACTGTATCCCATTGACATGAGTTAATCTAGAACTACATAGTGTGTACTATATTTGGTTTTCAAGCCGGACCATAACAGTCCTGGCAAAATTAATGTCCTTATAAAGATTGCTTTTGAAATGCTTCCAATGGTTTATTAAATAAACATAAATTTTAAAAATAGTCCTAAATCAATGTACTTATAGCCAAGAGCAGTTGTACTCGGCCTGTGTGGTACGATATCAGCTGCCAGGATGTACGCAAGGGAGAAAACACCCAAACAAAATAATTGAGGTGTTATGGTCCTTTAAAAGGACAACTGTTTAAATAGGAGCCAACCCGATTCTCCATGCCCAGCTGTGTTTCAGTTCCTCTCCTACATTTCACCATGCCTTTAGTGTGAGACCCCACTCCTGTCTGTCTTCCAGCCTTTTTCACCTCTTCCATGTCCACTACCTGTGTCAGTTTTTGACCACTGGGTCAGAGGTTCTCTCTCTCTCTCTCTCTCTCTCTCTCTCTAACCTCTCTCTCTCTCTCTTTCTAACCTCTCCATGCCACGATTAACACTGCCTGAATCATACGCCAAGGCTGATGGTTTTATGTGAAAGATAGCATCTTTACAGGCAAGCAATCTCCTTCTCATCCCCTCAGCTCCAGGCACTGCACAGTCTCTCTCTGGTACAGTCTGCTGATGTTAAAATATTTTTAAATTAAACTTGTTGAGTCTGCCATCATTTTAAGAAAATCTTTAAAGTTTGCATAACAAAGCATAACAACATACAGCGAGGAACAAATAATGTTAGCAGCAGTTCATATTTCATTTTAGTGTTCATTAATAGTAATCAACAACAGAAGGCTAGACAAAGTCACCAGTGTTTCGTAACCTTCATTTGTTACAGGAATGGGTTGAACCTAGAAGCAGAACTGTGGTTGAAATGATCAAAACGGTGACCTGATATAAAGGTTTCTGGTGCCATTAAGCAGGCTCAGCCTTCACATTATTCTTTATTGACTTGACGTCATATGTGTCTTTTGAGGTTTTTTTTTCTCTCCTCCTTTTCATCTGAATTCAAATAGAACTGTATACTTTTTATAAAGTGAAAGTATGGATATTTTAGCCTTTCTAATTTTTATTCTTTATCAAACCACACTACTGTTATTACATTAGAAAATAATTTTAAACAGCATTAGGTGTATATAAGAAATAATTAAGATAATACCCACCCACCCAAAAAAAAAGCTATATGTATCCCTTTGCCAAAATCTACATATGCAATACTGAGGAAGTGGTTAAAGGAATGTCTCTTTTAGTTGTGCCAAGTAAGAGTTCAGTGTTTAACAATATAAAAAAAGAAAAATAAGTGGTTGTACATCTCAGTTACTAGAGGCATTATGGCAAGAAAAAAAAGCTGCAGACTCCTAGCCTAGAGATACGTTATCATGTGACACATGCTTCAATAGTCTACCACTGTTAAGCATTTACTTTGATTAGTAAAATCATGCAATGTGACTGCTGTTGGCAGTATCAGTATTAGGTTTATTATTGGGGTGCCCTGATCAGATGGTACAACATTTTGGGTGTCCTTGGCTTTATTATTTATTTATTTATATAAATAAACTACTACTACTATTTTAGTTAAATTTGTTTTTTCTTAGTTTTTATTTCCATATTAACCTGTAGTTTCATTTTTAATTTATTTTAGATTTTAGTTTTTTTAATTCTTTAAAAACTCTTAGTTTTTATTTTTGGTGATTGTATTTTATTTAGTTTTTTTTTTTTTTTGAGAACATCAGTTTAATTTTCAATTTATTTATAAAAAGGATGCTTGAGCAAGTTACATAGCAAATGGGTAGAACCTCCAGATATGCCTATAAAAGACTCCATAAGGCTCCTTTGCTCCAACCATCTCTACAAAGAGTTATCTTCTGAATGTTTTATAACACTTACACTCACTTTACAGCATTGTCCAAGCATGCTGTTTACTGGAGCAGCAATACGAATTTTAAACTTTGGATCCAGTACAGTAATTTACAGTATCTTATGAAGGCAAGTAATAGTTTTTAGGTGTTCAATAAACAGCGATAGAGGTAACCAGACAACAGTTTTTCAGAGAGACAAGGTTAAAGGTTGGTTGACCTGGCATTTTACCTTCCTTAGTATATTTTGAGTTTTTCAGAATGTGTCGGCCCTTAACCTTTTATATTGACATCTTTTAAGCAGTTAAGTGTGTTTTGAAATTTATTGGTTGTTTCTCTTTAAATGAGTTCCACAAACCTGACTGACTGCTTTATCATTTAGGCCCATGCTTTTGTCATTGTTATATTCAAACTCCTCCATGACAGTACCTTTCCATTTACAACCAATTCTTTACTGTATGTCCATGTTCTGTCTGGGCAGCTGACAGTCAGTGCTCATGAGGTTGCATAGCCATTTAGGGAAATAAGAAAATAAGGGGCAATTCCCTCTAAGGACCAGACTGGCATGAACAATAATTTTTTAAATGAGCCAATATTTTCAGTTACACTATCTGTCAGCACTACTTACTATTGTGCAATATAATTATCTATTCACATGTAATAATGAGAAATGTGTACGTATTACAGAATATACATAATGCTTTTATTAAAATAGCATGTATATATTTGAACTATTCACGCACAAACAGTTAATTTATTCATTACTAAATTTGAAAAGATATACTGTATGCTGCTGAAAGTTAAAAAGTCAAAAGTTTGTGGGCAACTTAACTGTGAATCATTTTTAATAGTATATTTCATAGAATCAGATCACTAAAAAAAGTTATTCAAATTTGATTTAAAATTGCTACAAATCGCAACTCTGACTCATAATGAAAAAAGTCTCAGTCAATTTTTTTCTCAAGCACAAAAACAATCAACCAGAAACTTTTTGTTAACAAATACATTTTTTCATCAACCTAATCGACTAGAGCCTAACCCAACAGCATTAGCACCCCAATTTCATGTTAATCAACATGTTACACACCAGTCTTTGTGTTTGCATATTTTACAAAAAGCAGTTTTTCCTACTATGCTGTCTTTAAACCAGTTATACTTTCCATACCACTGCAAATAAAAAAGGATGTTTTGTCTGCTTGAATGTGGACCTAATTCATCCTAACCTACTGTGTTTGAATAATGGCATAAAGTCAGACCAGATGCTGGGTGTTTCTTCAAATCATGGGTACTTGTTGAAGTATTTGGTCAACAAGCTTTGATTTGCTGTGTTTCCCAAACCAAACTTACTTCAAAACAAATGATGAATAATGTCAGTGACAGGTGGGTATAAGATAAACGGAGTCACTTTTGTGACAGAGTTAAAAAGATTTGTCGATGGGCTTTTCATGTCCAGTTTAATTAATGGGTTATGCTGGTCTGTCGCTCCTCTTTTGAAACTTTTAGTGGCGGATTTCCTGACTCTCTTCATTGAACGCTGTTGGAAAACGTTGTGCACTGGAGCTGCATGCCTGTGTATGCATAGACTTCCTAGTGAAAATTAATCGGCAGTAGAGAACCATCAATATTTTTATTTAAAAAATAGGAGCAATACACTTTTATTTCCACCTAATTTAATTTTATTCTTTAACTTTTTCACTCCACTTTTGTCTTCATTTTTATTATATTTAAGAAAACACTTCAGTTGTTTTAGTTCGTTTTTGTTAATGACAATGACCTTAGGCTGTTAATAATAAAATTTTGTCTAATGCAGGGTTTTGTGTTTTCTCTGTAATGCAGGTATGTAGTGCAGCACAATACTGTTTTCCACAGTGCTACTGTGCATTTTCAGGCATTGAACTGATTTAAAGGAATGCACCAATAAATGTATTCTATCTTATTGTTTATAGAAGTTATTCGTAGTTGTCAACATGTGTGGAAAGATTCTTTTTATGCAAGTCCAACACAGATCAAAGCCCTAGTATATTTCAGAACACATTTCTTTAGTTGCCTCAAAAGGTTATTTATTCCTTTGCCAGTAACCCTTGGTTATTTTTAAGAAATACACGATATTTCTTTGCCTGTGGCACAGAACACTTTGTATGATACTAGTATGTACAGATTAAATGGTTACAATTTTAAACTATATTTAAATTACCACCATTAATTTAAATTGCTTCATCCTTATTCCACAGGAAGTTTGAACTGAGGAAGGTGGTTAATGTGGAGAAGCGTGTTGATGAAATTCAAGGAAGCAGATATCTTTTGGAGCTTGAACTCCTGGAAGATGGGAAACGGACTGTGAGATTGTCACAGTACATTTATTCTCTTAACCATAATATATACAATATGGATGTAAAATACAAGAGGAAATCCAAGCATAATAAAAAGTTGCTTTTGTGCAATCCTGTGGGTTTGTCCTGGAAACGTGACACTATGGTCCATTTCATTGTACCAGGTTTGTTGTCATACTGGATTAATACTTTAAGGCATGTATTTAATTGCAC
Organism: Erpetoichthys calabaricus; assembly: GCF_900747795.2. Taxonomy (NCBI): domain Eukaryota; kingdom Metazoa; phylum Chordata; class Cladistia; order Polypteriformes; family Polypteridae; genus Erpetoichthys; species Erpetoichthys calabaricus. The sequence goes on from NC_041394.2 coordinate 180,935,617, forward strand.
GATGGTAATGTTATATAGTGAAAGTTACAACATATTAAAGGGGATTTTTGCAGTCTTATTTAGTTTTTCATTAATGAACTGTTTGTTTTATATTTAGAATTATTCATATATGTGTGTATGGGTGTGTGTGTGTCCACCTTCATACAGTGGTTGAGTTCCCTATCTGGTCACTTCTGAGTTCTTAACTGGATGTGTAGCTGTGAAGACTCCTTTCAACAACTGGGGGTCATTTATTATTTGAATCTTTATAAATTTGACACAAACATCAACTGGCTTCAAGGCTAATGGACATGGCCAGAGCACCAAGTGAAAGAATATACAGTACAGAAGACACTCTTGTTCTGAAAACACTAATAATTAAGATGGGGAAAGATTGGACAAAATTCATAAATAAAGGATGAATCAGAGTCCCTAATTCAGTGCTGCACACGTTTATTGAAAGAAAATTGACACTAAAATGAATATGCTTGGTGCTCAACTTGAAGATATGTAAAACTTACTAAATACTGTACCTGCATTGATGAGCTGGGAAAAATGGCCAATATCATAGATTCATAGATTAAAAAATGGCTGCCTTAAAAATGAATTTAAACCACATAAGAATAAATTTAAAGAATTAGGAAAATTAGACAAATAAAACAACCTTTAATGAACTTTGACTTTAAATAAGCCTTTGATTTGATTTTTTCCTGAATGCATATGGAGAAAGGAAAATGCAGATACCCTCGACATATTAATTTAATGGCTCAAGATTTTAAATAAAGACATAAGAAACAAGATAATAAACAGTTCTTTAAGTGTAGTGTTTTCAGTAAAATGTGGGATAAGACAGAATTGCCTCCTTTCTGCTCATTTGTTCCAATGTACAGGCGAGCCTCAATTTATTAAGGTCCCACTGTCTCTTAATGTCCAAAAAAGCTTTTGATAGTGTAGATTGTAAAATCGTTTTGGTGCATTACACAAATTCATTTTTAAAAACAATATTTATGCTTGGATAAAATTACTCTACTCTATCCCAGAAGCCTCTGTTCATGTAAACAATACACATTTTGAATATTTTTCATACAAGGAAAATGGAATTAAACAGGTCTGACAGCTATTGCCAATGTTTTTTGCAGTTGCTATCAGACAAATAAAGGAAATATTAAGGAAAATAATTAAGAAAATTATCATTAATGATGAAAACTGCTAAAATTGTTTGGATGAATTTTACATAATTAGTTTGAGTTGGTATCTTTCCAAGTCAACTATCTTGAACATCATACTAAATTAGACCACTTTTTGTTAATTTTTACTGAAACAGTTCCGAAAAAATTATCTAGAAATCACAATTACAAGAAAATGTAAAGATTTATTAACCTCTGTAATATGATAGAAACCAGAAGATAGATGCTTATTTCTTTTGACAGTAGAATTAATATTGTTAAAATGAGTATTTTTAAAATGTGCTCAATGTATATTAATGTACTTTTTTCAAAGTGTCCTATTCTAGTGGAATGTACAGAGGCCATGTAGTTAAAGACAACATTGCAAAGATAAAATGCAGAGGACATCCTCGCAATTCCTAAGTTTGTTCTACTTAATGGGTTATAAGTATTTTTGCTTTGCAACTATGAAAGGAAGAACTGTGCCTGTTTAGTTAGCCTTAGATAGGAAATCCTGCCCAAATTCATCTCTGCATGCCGGGTTTTGTACTCCATTTCTTAGTAACTATTATCAGTTTACTAGCAATCTTGATTGTGCATCAATCACTGAAAATGTGGAACCATTGAAAGAAATCTTTTTAAGATTGCTTCTCTCTGCTGCTCCAGTACTCAGTAATCATGTATATTTGTTAGTATATCTTGATCTTTTGATAGAATTATAACACACTTTGTATACCTCAATGGGAATGTGATGTCTTGTATTATATAAAACTGGGAAAATTCTGTCAGCAACGTAACAATGGAAAGTTTCTATAGAATCTGACAATTTTTTTTTCTAAAATACAGCTGCTGGGCCACTGCCTCTGTTTTGTTTTTCCTTAGATTTTTTAAAATATATGGTATCTTGCGATTAAGTATCTTATAGTGGACATTTTGTTCACATAGTTTTGGGTAGGGCTGAGGCTTTTTCAGTGCTGATTTACGATTTAATGCAGTTTGAATTTTTGATTCTGATTTGTTATACAGTGTAATGTGGTCTTTAAGCTTAAACTTTAAAAGAGTAATAATTTTTGGATAGATGGGTACGAATAAAAAAACACACACAGACAAGTTCATAGCATTTCAAACTTTCCAGACAAATAACGCTTACGTTACTTTTTCCACACTAAAAACAATTTTTGTTTTTTATTCAGTTAAAAATCAGGCTCGCTGGGTCCAGAAGTTCATAGCTGACATGGAGGAACTGTATGAAATCACTCGAGATGGAAACTTTAATGTCATCATTACTGACTACAGTAGCACAGATATGGATGTTGAAAAAGCCTTAAAACAAGCGTCTTTACCAAGGTTTGCTACTTAGCTTTAAATTGTCTCAATTCATTTTTTTTTCTCTTTTCATGATATTTTTGAACAAACATTAAGGGTGTAATTCATTGCATGACACACCACACACTTCTCTTTAAATCTGTCATTATGTTTTGATATGTGGTAGTACAGAAAGAGAGAGAAAATGTTTTTTTTGCAAAATCATGTTTAAAAATTGATAATATTTCATTGAATCTCTGAGTAAATTAATTACTGTCAGCTTTACAATGTAAGACTACAAGGCAATGTTCAGATTAGTTTTCTTTATATGTATCTTCAGACTAATAATTCAGATTAGCTAATTGATTTAAGCTAACATAGCTGTCTAGTTCTTGCTGTATATTTCTAGTAGCTCCTTTGCAGCTGTCAAAGTTGCCTTTAATGTTACAGTACTGTATACACCATTAAGTGCTGCTAATCTGTCATGCTTGATCCTACTTAGTGTTATCTTGTGTATGGCAGAAATCCATTCTCCAGAAATAATCATAAGACCTACTTCTTTTTTTTAATTATTTGCTCTTGATGGGATACAAGTGCCACTTGACTCCAGTTATTACTATAAATGAAGTGTTTTAACAAGAACACAGTGACACAGATTGAAAGTTAAGGGTAGATCTAACATAAATGTTACAGGGTTTTATCTTCATGCAAAATTCCATTGACACATGGAGTAAGTTACTAAGTAGTGTGGTAGAGAGCAGGATTGTAAGGAACTTCAAAACTCAATCTCATGTTATTTTGGAGAAATTAGGTGGAGAGGATTGGTGCGCTCTCTTCTGCTGAATGGACTTTTCTTATTAAAACTAGGGGGCTTCGCTCGCCAACCCCTGTGTTTGGTTTTCCGGAAACACACTTTTAAGATTTTGTTTGTCTTTGAATTGTTGCTATTTCATTAGTTTCACTTTTATTTCAGAACTTATGTAAAAACAGAGTGACTTCTTCTTGGCATCTCTCTGTAACTAGAATAATGTCAAGAAATCAGAGTATATCCAAATATATTATTTTATTAATTTAATCTAGCACAGATATCAGGGGTTGCCCAGATGCAGTTGAAAATGTAGTATTTCTGTTAGTCCTGGTGAGTAGATATAAATAAAAATGTTTAAATAAATATTGTTTTTCTGATGGAATTAAACTTAAAAATCCCTCTCTGGATTAAGGATAAGGGGTTTTCTTTGTCATTTGAATGTACATTATGTAAGTTGTTTTTCTTTTGCACTCGAGCAACTCACATATAATTCTCCATGAGAAAATCATTTTAGTTTTGTCCTAATGGCATCTCACAAAAGCTGTGTTTTCTATTTTAAGATTTGTCTCTGTTTAAAATAGTCTAAAGTAAAATATTTTATCTTTCCTACCTCTCTATAGTGCCTCATGCTCCTGTCAATTCTAATTCAGCAAATTTAGCCCTGTTTTAACATTCTTTTTATGTGATGATTTATGCTACTACAGATTTCAGTATTTGAAACTGAAGGGAAACTTTGAGCGTGCTGCTGGGCTGCAAGCTGGAATCGACCTCATTCAGGTGGGCATAGATACGGTACATTGTACTAATTTAGACAATAGCAATATACCAAATTATAAGTGCATCTTTCATGAAAAATTTGTAGCACTGGTTTGAGACGGTTTCTTTACTTTTTTCAGGTGATCTGAATTTTATTGCTTTGTAGAGGTAATGTTGTACACATTTCAGTGCATTTTAAAGGAATGGATTTTATTTTTAAGTGTCTTGGAGCTTGTATTATGATGGTGTCTCTGCTCAGTTTTACATACTCAAGTCCTGGTTTCTCAGAAAAAGCAATATGGCATTGATACCTAATGGTCAGTAGGTATCAATGGTGACAGGCCAAATTGTGAAATAAAGCACAGCAAGTGAGTAGGGGTGGTTTGGATTCAAGCTGGAAGGTTACTAAAATCCATGATTTAAAATGCCATGAAATGTATAAAGTAGCTTATGTTCAAACCAATACAAATTTACGTCAAAAATCATTTTTGGTGTTTTCTTTTTGATTAAACTGCCTTGCTTGCAGAGAGCATGATGACACAACCTTGTGTGTAGAACTTACCCATGGCAAACTGAATCTTTTGGACACCATTTAGAAAGGCATGCACAGCTGTGTATAGAAGGTCTCATATTTCACACTGCATGTCAGGATAAAAACCAGGCCATGAGGTCCAAAGAACTCTCTGTAGACCTTCATGATGAAATTGTGGTGAGGCATAGATCAGGGCAAGGGTATATAACCATTTCTAAATTTTTGAGTTGCCTCAGGAGCATAGTAGCTTTAATAATCGTGAAATAGAGGAAGTTTAAAACCACTAGGACTCTTCCTAGAGTTGGTCATCCAGCCAAACTAAGTAACTAGACAAAAGAGTTGAAGTTGTAATTGCTGCCATAGTGGCTTCTGTTATTTATTTGTTTATAAATTTGCAAACTTTTCTGAAAACTTGTTTTCACCTTGTCCTTATGGGTTATTGAGTGTGGATTTATGGACAAAAATGGCAAATTTATCCATTTAAAATTAACTCTGCAACACAATAAAGTGTGCAGAAAGCGAAGGGGTCTAAAGTTTTTGAATCCACTGTATGTTTTCATACTTTAATAATAAAATGTGCAATAACTGGGGTTAATAATTTCACTTGACCTTGATGTTCTATTATAATTCTAATTTCAGGGTAAGGTAGTTATTTCAGATAAGGAAGACAGAATTTTTGAGATAACAGGGAAGTAAGAATGTCACCCTACTCTGTACAAGTGATAGTATTAACTATATAAACCTGCATCATTTCAGCAATGCAAGATTAACATTATGTGGCCTCACATAATAATTAAGGTGACCCAAAACTAATCCCATATTATAAGAGCTAAGAGAGAAAAATCACAATCTTTGTTTAATATCAATATTAGTTACTTAGTGTAAATCTGTGAATGGCAGTAGTAGGTTAGTACAGTGGAACCTCGGGTCACGGACCATGTACAAATCAGGTTACAACCAAAAAGTTCGGCAAACTTTTGCATCTGTTCACGACCACACACTCGGGTGACGAACAAGCCAGTTTCCCTTCCGGTTCGTATGCGCCAGTGATTTACGCACGTGTTCATCTCTCTCTCTCCCTGTACAGTACATTGTTCTCGGTCAGATGTGCATCGCGCTGAGGGACTTTGTGGTATAGCGGGTCCACAGGTCAAGAGGCCAGTTTTAAATAAATAATCACCACGCTTGCAGCTTAGCGAGGTGGCGTGGTGGTTGATTGCTACAGCAAAGAATGCACCAGGCTTGTTTTTAAAGAAACTGCTTCGAGTATTGTTTTAACCTTGTTGTATTTAATGAAGACTTTTTTTCAATTGGAGCGAGCGAGCATGCTCGCTGGCAGGCAGCTGGAAAGTGAGCCCAAGCAGGGGTGTTTTGGCCGACACTCGGTGGGGCAGAAGGAAGAGGTCGCTCTAGCTGAGCGATCAAGGAGCTGGAGTGACCAGAAGAAGGATGACTGGCCACGTAAGGCCGAGAAAGCAGTTAAAGAATGCACCGGGCTTGTTTTTAAAGAAACTGCTTCGAGCATTGTTTTAACCTCGATGTATTTAATGAAGACTTTTTTTCTATTAGATTTTAACCTCCACTTCACTTCTTTTTTTATGGGATCATTTATTTATTGAAGAATTCTAAAAGCACTGCTCTTTATTTAATTTGGACTTTGTTTTTAATTGTTGTTTTGTTGATTTTAATTAAAGCACTTGGCACTTTTTGCACCATCCGATTGCTCCATTGTATAGTAGTGTAGTAGTGTATAGTAGTGTCTCACTGTCATGCTCATCGGTAACATTACAGACGGTGACGGGTTTAAGGGCTCCCGGAAGTGAGATGGGAGCATGCAGCGAACCCGCATTGTCACAGACTTTACCTCAAAACTGTAATCCCCTCTCCACCCAGTTCCTCCTCACTTCCTTCATGCCAGAACTAGACTCATGCAAGGTTAGTGTTCTTGGTTGTTTATGATTAGTCAGTGTTATTCAATGTTTTTACATTTAGTTTACTATTACACTGTGCATTCTATGGTATAATTAATTAATACATTTTTGTGCTTAAAAATCTTTAAAAAAAAAAAAATATATATATATATATATATATATATTTACATATATACATATATATTTACATATATTTACACACAGTTCGTACAGTCCGGAATGGATTAATTGTATTTACATACAGTTCTATGGGAAAAATTACTTCGGGTCACGACCAAATCGGATTGCGACCAGAGTTTTGGAACGAATTATGGTCATGACCCGAGGTTCCACTGTACAGTGTGTGTGTGTGATTTCCGCTTTTAATATCCCTGTAGCTAGAGTGTTTTTTTTTGTTTTGTTTTTTTTAATTATCTGCAAGTATCAATGGCCAAGCAAAATTTTTGTAATGAAAATATTTAAGAGAATAACTTTGGTTGGATGCTGACTGACTGACTGACTGATTTTAATGTCAAAAAATTACACTTTTTTTTTTTCTTCTCAGGACAACCACAGTATTATATTTCTTTGTGACTTGCACATTTACTTTCCCCCAATGATCATCGACAGCATTCGCAAACACTGCATAGAGGGAAGAATGGCTTTTGCACCAATTGTTATGCGTCTGAACTGTGGTGCCTCTCCTGATCAACCAGATGGTATGAATTTATTTTTCTGTTACATTCTTGGTATTTGGGACTACCAAAATACTTACTTTTTATAATTAGCATTGTATAGTTGTCATTTTTAGCAAGATAATTCTGGTGGGACCTTTGTGTGCAGACTTCTCTAACATTAACTTACTTAACAAACAATATCATTCATGCATCATTCGTGTCACATAAAAATCAACCAAATAATAGCATGCTGATTGGTAGTTATACTTGAAGTAAACTAAGAGCATCAAAGGGAATTTCTGCTGAGGATTTATTGACTATGAACTGTCTGAATGGAAACATAAACACCTTGAGTTTAGAATCAAACAGCATTAAGGTGAAAAGGTTAAGTTACAATAATATGGAAAAAATACACAGACTACTGTACATACACAGTGCATAACTCGAATACAAGGCTTTGGGGCAGTCCAGTAGCAGTGTAACCACTGAGAGCCAGATATTTGTTGAACAGTGGGAGGATGGCATAGAATTGAAGTATCGATTTTCTTCATATGTATTTTTCTCCCCACCAGGACCCATTTCTTTGAAATGGGGGCATCATACTTCTAGTTTTCTTGGAGGCTTTTTAAATTTACTGCTGTCTGTCGGGCCTCCTCAGCAGTGAGTGAAAATCATGATGCTGCTCAGCCCCATTCAGGTTAGTTAGATAGATATTTTATTAATCCCAAGGGGAAATTCACATACTCCAGCAGCAGCATATTGATAAAAAACAATATTAAATTAAAGAGTGATTAAAAAGCAGGTACAACAGACAGTAACTTTTGTATGTTTATATGTGTGTGTATATATATATATATATATATATATATATATATATATATATATATATATATATATATATATATATATATATATATATATATATCTCTTGTGCTCAACACATTCCAGATACTGATGTACTTTCTTTTTTTATCTTTCTTCCAGTTACTGTGTCTAGCTTTAAGGCAGTAACTGGTACTCGACTTTTTGTAAATCTTAGCTGTTTTGTGTTACATAGCCTTGACTGGGGAAAGCTCAAAGTGGAAGATGTATCCATCCACCCATCCATTTTCCAACCCGCTGAATCCGAACACAGGGTCACGGGGGTCTGCTGGAGCCAATCCCAGCCAACACAGGGCACAAGGCAGGAACCAATCCCGGGCAGGGTGCCAACCCACCGCAGGACACACACAAACACACCCACACACCAAGCACACACTAGGGCCAATTTAGAATCGTCAGTCCACCTAACCTGCATGTCTTTGGACTGTGGGAGGAAACCGGAGCGCCCGGAGGAAACCCACACAGACACCGGGAGAACATGCAAACTCCACGCAGGGAGGACCCGGGAAGTGAACCCAGGTGCCCTAACTGCGAGGCAGCAGCACTACCACTGCGTCACCGTGCCGCCGTGAAGATGTAACTTCACAATTTTTTAAAAAAAGAGGTTGTCCTCCATTTAATGTAGTCTTTAGACCCCATCAAAAAACTAGAAAGCTTAGGTTGGCAGGTGCAGTAGAGCTTGCCTTTAAGCTGGAAACAGGCTTGCAGCAGCCTCCATCATGTCAATTTACCATACTGCAAAAAGCAATATATTTTTCAGATAAGAAATTACATTTAGTATATGGTGGAAAATTGGAAAAAATTGCCTAAGAAGATAAAGTTGGGGTTTTTTACAATCATTTTAACAAGTTAAATTAATGAGAGAAGCCTATTTTCTTATTTTGCACAACATCTGGTGAGGCAGAACCCAACAACAACCTCCCCAAAAAAACCCACTCCATGCCCAATACCCCAATTCTTACTTCAGAAATTCCACTATTGTATAGTAAGTAAAATGACAGTTTATTATATTAACGTGTTGTGTTTTGTTTTGTAGCATCCCTGGAGGAAACTGATTGACAGTAAATGCTAAGCCTTAAAAGAGACACAACAGAAAAAATACTGACTTCATTAAGTGTTCAATACTAATGTAAACTTTTTTTTTAAATTCAGTTTATAATTCCTACAATCCATATGTGTAAAGAATTCTGATATCAATATCATGGTATGATATGTAGGTTTTGAATTTTGCTTTTTATTACTTCCAGGTTACTGGGAAGTGAATGGTTTTGGTTTACTGGGCATCTTTAAGTCTGATCTTGCAAATGCTGGTGGGATGAACACACTGGAATATCATGAGTCATGGGGAGGAGAAGACTGGGAACTTTTGGACAGGTAATGGCACACACCAATTACCAGGAGGAGAAAAGGGTAAAACTGTTCAAAATGTGGTACGCGCATTCCATACAAAGAGCCGTATCTGTATAACTAACTCCATATTGATGCTCTATATAGTATTTTTAATAGAAAGAAAATAGGTTAATCATATAAAACTAATCTCCATATTACATTTAATCAATGGTGTGCTTGTTACTAAGTGTGGTCTAGGTGTTAGCACATAGGACTTTATGGCTGCTGGGTAAATCACTTTCTCTGATTCACCGTTTGAGTCACTTAACCTGCCTGTAGACCAGTTGTAAATAAATACTTGTAACCAATTGTAATGCTGTATATACAGTATATATATTGTAAAGGCAAACCCCGACTCAGATAGATAGGCATAGGACATAAGTTCAAGCACACGCAAGTTTTTATTTTCTTTTTCCCTATTGGGCAATCCCTTCCCTGTTCCCACAAGCCCAACACAGTCCCAAGCACAACACAAAACTCTTTCCTTCTTTTTCTTTTCCTTTATCTTTTTCTTCTCTACTCCTCCCAGCAAGCTTCGTCTCCCTCCTCCCAACTTTGGCTCCCGGAGTAGTGGCTGTTAGCTCCTTTTATAACACACCCAGAAATACTCCAGGTGCTTGATGACCTATTTCCAGCAGTACTTCCGAATGAGGCGAAACAGCTGTGCTGTAGGGCTCAGCAGCAGCTACACCACCCCCGGCAGCGCCCATGGATCCCAATAGGGCTGCACCAAACTCCAACTCCCATGAAGCCCTGTGGGAGTCCTAGGCACCACTGCAACCCAGGGGTGCAGCCATCCAGCGCTCCGGAGGAGGTAATGCTCTGGATAGGTTGGCTACCCCAGTCCTCCCAGCGTTGTGGCATCCCGGCCGGGCCACGGCCGTCCACCACTATATATAATTAATTATATATATATATATATATATATATATATATATATATATATATATATATATATATATAGATATAAATATATATATATAGATATAAATATATATAGATATAAATATATATATAGATAGATATACTAGGGGGCTTCGCCCCCTGCTCGCTTTGCTCGCCAACCCCCGTGTTTGGTTTTCTGGACACACTTTTAAGATTTTTTTTCTTTGAATTGTTGCTATTTCATTAGTTTCACTTTTATTTCAGGACTTCTGTAAAAGCAATATTTGGAATCTTAAGAGTCCAAATATGCTAAATCTTTTAAATGAGGTCAGTGAGACATGTGTTTAATGACTTTGTCAGGTTAGAGATAATGAAAACTGAAATTCAAAAGACTTCAAAAAAAACGTAGGCGCGAAACACATGCAGAGCAAGATACGGAATATGAAAGCAGAAAAAAACGACAGTGTCAAAAAAAAAAGTAAACATCGCATTATCGCAAAAAAAAGAGAAATTATTACTCGGAGAAATAACTAAAAGGCGAATAGAGATTGAATATTTTGACACAGGTGATATGTCAGAAGTATGTAAATATTGTAAGACTTTAAAGTTTAAGTCAGAGAATTTCAAAAACGTTTACCTCACATGCATTTATTGTTTACTTTGCAAAAAAAATGATTTACTGATGATGATGCAGATCACTTTGTCTGTGCTAAAATTCCAAACAGAGAAACCTATCCTGAATTATCTCTAACCTGCTCTGCATATGTTTGGCCCTTTTGTTTTGTAACGTCTTTATGACATTTTACTTTGTTTTCTACTCTGTCTTATTTCTGACCTCGCTTTGTCCTGCTTTTTTTTCCAATGACACCGGGGGCCTCATGTATAAATGGTGCGAACGCACAGAAATGTTGTGTACGAACGTTTCCACGCTTAAATCGTGATGTATAAAACCTAAACTTGGCGTGAAGCCACGCACATTTCCACGGTAACTCATACCTTGGCGTACGCAATTTATCCGCCCGGTTTTGCAGACTGGCGGCACCCAGCGTCAAAGCAGTGCTACTGTTCCTGTGTGATCACCCTTTCGTTCTTAGATCCACATTCCTGGCGCGGCTTTATAAATACACTGAAATTAACTGCATATTGTTTATTAGTGTAATGCATCTGATTGTAATTAACCTGTAGCAATATAATGGTCCAGGGAATAGCCATAGTATTCCAAATACCATAACTGCTTTAGCATTGTAACTCTCTCTGCATCTTCTTCTTTCAGCTGCTCCCGTTAAGGGTTGTAACAGCAGATCATCTTTTTCCATATTACTCTCACTGCACCACTCGGAGTATTTATATCACTGTATCTGAGTGGGAAATCACAGCAGCAGCTGATCGGATAGAGAATTATCGGTACACAGCATGAAGCAGACACTGCCTGTGCCACAGCAAAACGCTTTAGAGACTTCCCTGTACGGACTTCGTGGTTTAGAAACAGTTTCATCCCAGGAACTATAAACGCACTAAATCAGTCCATCAAGTGCTCCTTGTAGAACTGTTTGTACTTATAAGTACAATCACCTCACTGTAAACTTGGGATACAGTTATAATATTGCACAACCTGCGCCACTTTATAAAGCGCGTATTTACATATGATGACGGTATTCATTTTTAAGATGAAATGCAGCAAAATATGTTGATTATATTATACAGATAAAACTTTAACTTCATTTAAATAATCTGTATTGTTAATAATTAAACATGTGAGTACACGGTGCCGCAGCGCTACCTAGTTCAGTAATTGTTCCTGCATTGCATTGTATTCTTGCTGGTGCTGACGCGACACTGGAAAGATAGACGGATATAATAATTAAACACGTACTATGAAGATATTTCAATGTTCCTTAACAGTTTTGAAGAATCGGCGTTCTAAGCTTACAGATGGCTTCACGTCTATTACATAGCTGATTGTGTGGCGATTGGGTTTTTGGAGAAAGAAAAGTAAGGACAGGAATTGGAGGTTAGTACGTTTGAAAGAGACAGTACTGCTGTGATAAATTATTTCATTGAAGGTCGCGCATGGCGCAGCAAGCCTCTTGCATGAGACGTGAACAAGCACTGCGCCACCGTGTTCCCATGTTTAATAACATACTTTCATTCCAATCATCATGAAAAAGATATCACGTATACATCTCAGTATTTTAATTATTCAGAGAGCTGTAATTTCACAAATGTAATGGATTATGTGTCCTGTCGGAGAAAGAGAAAGCCCATTTAAAAAGCAGGTAGTGATTCACACACACAGAGCACATAGAAGATCAAATACAGAACAAAGCATTTAACATGCCACTTTAGTTACAATTTGAGAGACTAGTAAATTAAACGATTTTAAGATGAAGTTTATGATGTTCTACTTTAATGGCAAAATAAACTACGTGATTAAAGTGGAAATTTCGAGATTAAAGTTGACATTTCGTGCTTTTTTCCCCACTGTGTGCCTTTTTTTTTTGTCTGTACCCTAATAAGCTTTCATATGACACTCAGACGGTGGGCTACGACTCGCCTTTTCACGGTGACTTTAATATGTGATTTCTTTTTTATTTCGGGCACTGTGCGACTTTGTGAACTTGAGTCTTCGAGTTTCTCCGACACTCTGTCACTCGATCAACTTCCTTTTGTTGATTATACCACTGTTTAAACCAAGAAATAGTACATTTTTCCTTTGCCTCCACTTGGTATTCGCTGAAATTCTTATATTTTCCCCCCGTGCTTTTCCCATTGTCTTTTCACAGAAGGCTATTTATATTGATTTGCATATTCAAAGAGGTGTAATTCTGGGAGGAGCTGGGGCGGGACAGAAGGCGCGTGCACGTACATTACTTTTCACGCTGATCGGGATTTATGTAGTGGAAGAACGTGAAAGTTTGCGTACGTACAGATTCCTGCATCTGGATTTTTCTGTGCGTACGCACATTCCCGCTTTTGTGCTTATGCCATGTTATAGTGTGAGTTCTACGCACGGCGTTATACATGAGGCCCCTGGTCTGTGGTGATTATTTTCCCTTTTTCGAGTATTAATTTCCATTTGTTTGTGCTACTGCGATCTTTACTTTCTTTTTTTTATACTTTCTAATTTTCGTACTTTCATATTCTTTAACTTTCTCCACATTTAAATCGCGCATACGTTTTTTTTTTTTTTTTTTTTTTTTTTGGAGCCTTTCGAATTGCACTGCTTTTATAATCTGCTCTGCATGTGTATAGCGCCAATGTTTGTGAACGTCTTTATGAAGTTCTTTTAATTCTGAGCCCGATTGGACGTGCTTTGTTTCAGTTCCACTTGTTACGGGTTGATAATTACTTGCCTTATTTTCTGAATTTGCGCCTAGCTTATTTTTTCTTTTTTCTTTCCAACACTTTTGAGTCTCTTTTCTCCGCGCTGCTTTCTTCTTCGCTTATTTGTCAAAGTTTCATTTATAATGTATTGTCCTTATACGCTTTATATGCGCTGAGAACCCGGATCTGTATGTGCTCAAATCCTTCACAAGACTGAATGTTTTGCTGCCCCGTTGTACTATTTGATAGATTGTAAGTAGGGTGTGTCTTGCAAGAATATCATGTTCTATGTCATCGTGAGACAGTCCTGGGTCAATCTCTTGGCACAATGTCTCATGTTTACGGTCCCCGCGAGATGCACCGTGGCAAGTCTCTTTGGTCTCGTGGGTCTTTTAAATGTCTTCCGAGAAGATCACGTATCGTAGCCTTGCTTTTGCTTTCAAGGCAAGTATTTTTTTTTATAATAGAGTAGATATAGGGAGAGAGAGATGACCCTAATTCAAAAAAGTTGGGATGTTGTGTAATATGTAAATGAAAGCAGAATGCAATAATTTGCAAATCTCATAAACCCATATTTTATTCACAACAGAACACAGAAAACATACCACATGTTGAAAGTGAGACATTTTACTATTTTATGAAAAATATTACCTCATTTTGAATTTAATGGTAGTAACATATCTCAAATAAGTTTTGACGGGGGGCAACATAAGTCTGGAAAAGTAAGTTGTACTAAAAAGAAGCAGAAATGGTTAATTGGCAACAAGACAGCAACATGATAGGGTATTAGAAGTAAAAATGGGCAGAGGTTCACCAATCTGCAAAAACTGCATCTACAAATTTTGGAACAATTTCAGAATAATATTTCAAAGTGCAAAGACTTTGAATATCTCATCTACAGTAAATAATATTATCAAAAGATTCAGAGAATCTGGAGAAATCTGTGTGCAACAGACAAAGCTGAAAATCAATATTGGATGCCCGTGATCTTCAGGCCCTCAGGCCTACTTTAAAAACAGACATGATTTGGTCATGGAAATCCCTGCATGAGCTCAGGAACACTTCCAGAAATCATTGTCTGTTAACACAGGTCACCGTGCCATCCACAAATGCAGGATAAAGCTCTGTCATGCAAAGAAGAAGCCATATGTGAACATGATCCTGAAGCACTGCCCCCTTCTCTGGGCCAGAGCTCATTTAAAATGGACTGAGGCAAAGTGGAAAACTGTTCTGTCAGACAAATCGAAATTTGAAACTTTTTTGGAAAACTTAGACGCCATGTCCTCCTGACTAAAAAGGAGGGGGACCATCTGGCTTGTTATTAGCTTTCAGCTGAAAAGCCTGCATCTGTGATAGTATGGCGGTGCATTAGTGCTTATTTAAACGGCAGCTTGCACATCTGGAATGGCACCATCAATGCTGAAAGGTGTATATAAGGTAAGTTTTAGAGCAACATATGCCCCCCTTTTTTCAGGGAAGGCCTTGCATACTGTATTTCAGCAATACAATGCTAAACCGCATACTGCATCTATTACAACAGCATGGCTACAAGTAGAAGAGTCCAGGTGCTGAACTGGCTTGCCTGTAGTCCAGACCTTTCACCAATTGAAAACATTTGGTGCATCATGAAACAAAAAATACAACTAGGATGATCCAGGACTGCTGAACAACTAGTTTTATTTTTAAATATTTTAATATTTTTTTGTCTATTTATTAAACAAACTTGCATGCTGTGTGCTGTGCTCAGTGTTCTTTATGCAAATGAATGATTCAGCAGAAGTGATTGACAGGCCAAGCGAATAGCACAAGTAACCATTTGGGTGGATGGATGACTGAAGACTGGAAGGTGTTCTGGACAGGAAATAAGAGATGTGCTCATATTATAAAATGTGTATGTATGTGTATATGTGTATGTATGTATGTATGTATATACAGTACTGTGCAAACGTTTTAGGCAGGTGTGAAAAAATGCTGTAAACAAAGAATGCTTTCAAAAATATAAATAATGATTGTTTATTGTTTTCAATTTACAAAATGCAAAGTGAGCGAACAAAAGAAAAATTTAAATCAAATCAGTATTTGGTGTTACTACCTTTTGCCTTCAAACCAGCATCAATTCTTATAGGTACACTTGCACAAAGTCAGGGAATTTGTAGGATTATAGTCAGGTGTATGATCAACCAATTATACCAAACAGGTGCTAATGATCATCAATGTCACACGTAGATTGAAACATAGTCATTAACTGAAACAGAAACAGCTGTGTAGGAGGCATAAAACTGGGTGAGGAACAGCCAAACTCTGCTACCAAGGTGAGGTTGTGGAAGACAGTTTCATGTCATGGCAAGATTGAGCACAGCAACAAGACACAAGGTAGTTATACTGCATCAGCAAGGTCTCTCCCAGACAAACATTTCAAAGCAGACTGGGGTTTCAAGATGTGCTGTTCAAGCTCTTTTGACGAAGCACAAAGAAACGGGCAACGTTGAGGATAATAGACACCGTGGTCGGCCAAGGAAACTTAGTGAAGCAGATGAAAGACACATCAAGCTTATTACCCTTCGAAATCGGAAGATGTCCAGCAGTGCCATCACCTCAGAACTGGCAGAAACCAGTGGGACCCAGGTACACCCATCTACTGTCCGGAGAAGTCTGGCCAGAAGTGGTCTTCATGGAAGAGTTGCAGCCAAAAAGCCATACCTCCGACGTGGAAACAAGGCCAAGCGACTCAAGTATGCACGAAAACATAGGAACTGGGGTGCAGAAAAATGGCAGCAGGTGCTCTGGACTGATGAGTCAAAATTTGAAATATTTGGCTGTAGCAGAAGGCAGTTTGTTCGTCGAAGGGCTGGAGAGCGGTACAATAATGAGTGTCTGCAGGCAACAGTGAAGCATGGTGGAGGTTCCTTGAACGTTTGGGGCTGCATTTCTGCAAATGGAGTTGGAGATTTGGTCAGGATTAATGGTGTTCTCAATGCTGAGGAATACACGCAGATACTTATCCATCATGCAATACCATCAGGGAGGCGTATGATTGGCCCCAAATTTATTCTGCAGCAGGACAACGACCCCAAACATACAGCCAAAGTCATTAAGAACTATCTTCAGCGTAAAGAAGAACAAGAAGTCCTGGAAGTGATGGTATGGCCCCCACAGAGCCCTGATCTCAACATCATCAAGTGTGTCAGGGATTACATGAAGAGACAGAAGGATGAGAGGAAGCCTACATCCACAGAAGATCTGTAGTTAGTTCTCCAAGATGTTTGGAACAACCTACCAGCCGAGTTCCTTCAAAAACTGTGCAAGTGTACCTAGAAGAATTGATGCTGTTTTGAAGGCAAAGGGTGGTAACACCAAATATTGATTTGATTTTAGATTTCTCTTTTGTTCATTCACTTCATTTTGTTGATCAATGAAAATAAATGATTAACACTTCCATTTTTGAAAGCATTCTTTGTTTACAGCATTTTTTCACACCTGCCTAAAACTTTTGTACAGTACTATATGTGTGTGTGTGTATATATATATATAATATACAGTGCATCCGGAAAGTATTCACAGTGCATCACTTTTTCCACATTTTGGTGTTACAGCCTTATTCCAAAATGGATTAAATTCATTTTTTTCCTCAGAATTATACACACAACACCCCATAATGACAATGTGAAAAAAGTTTACTTGAGGTTTTTGCAAATTTATTAAAAATAAAAAAACTGAGAAATCACATGTACATAAGTATTCACAGCCTTTGCTCAATACTTTGTCGATGCACCTTTGGCAGCAATTACAGCCTCAAGTCTTTTTGAATATGATGCCACAAGCTTGGCACACCTATCCTTGGCCAGTTTCACCCATTCCTCTTTGCAGCACCTCTCAAGCTCCATCAGGTTGGATGGGAAGCGTCGGTGCACAGCCATTTTAAGATCTCTCCAGAGATTTTCAATCGGATTCAAGTCTGGGCTCTGGCTGGGCCACTCAAGGACATTCACAGAGTTGTCCTGAAGCCACTCCTTTGATATCTTGGCTGTTTGCTTAGGGTCGTTGTCCTGCTGAAAGATGAACCGTCGCCCCAGTCTAAGGTCAAGAGCTCTCTGGAGCAGGTTTTCATCCAGGATGTCTCTGTACATTGCTGCAGTCATCTTTCCTTTTATCCTGACTAGTCTCCCAGTCCCTGCCGCTGAAAAACATCCCCACTGCATGATGCTGCCACCACCATGCTTCACTGTAGGGATGGTATTGGCCTGGTGATGAGCGGTGCCTGGTTTCCTCCAAATGTGACGCCTGGCATTCACACCAAAGAGTTTAATCTTTGTCTCATCAGACCAGAGGATTTTCTTTCTCATGGTCTGAGACTCCTTCAGGTGCCTTTTGGCAAACTCCAGGCGGGCTGCCATGTGCCTTTTACTAAGGAGTGGCTTCCGTCTGGCCACTCTACCATACAGGCCTGATTGGTGGATTGCTGCAGAGATGATTGTCCTTCTGGAAGGTTCTCCTCTCTCCACAGAGGACCTCTGGAGCTCTGACAGAGTGAACATCGGGTTCTTGGTCACCTCCCTGACTGAGGCCCTTCTCCTCCGATCGCTCAGTTTAGATGGCCGGCCAACTCTAGGAAGAGTCCTGGTGGTTTCGAACTTCTTCCACTTATGGATGATGGAGGCCACTGTGCTCATTGGGACCTTTAAAGCAGCAGAAATTTTTCTGTAACCTTCCCCAGATTTGTGTCTTGAGACAATCCTTTCTCGGAGGTCTACAGACAATTCCTTTGACTTCATGCTTGGTTTGTGCTCTGACATGAACTGTCAACTGTGGGACCTTATATAGACAGGTGTGTGCCTTTCCAAATCATGTCCAATCAACTGAATTTACCACAGGTGGACTCCAATTAAGCTGCAGAAACCTCTCAAGGATGATCAGGGGAACAGGATGCACCTGAGCTCAATTTTGAGCTTCATGGCAAAGGCTGTGAATACTTAAGTACATGTGCTTTCTCAATTTTTTTATTTTTAATAAATTTGCAAAAACCTCAAGTAAACTTCTTTCACGTTGTCATTACGGGGTGTTGTGTGTAGAATTCTGAGGAAAAAAATGAATTTAATCCATTTTGGAATAAGGCTGTAACATAACTATATATATATATGTATATGAGCGTGCTTCTCCCACGCTCGGTTATATGTCGCGTGTTCTCGGGTAGGTA